>NW_023336283.1:3000000-3153774 GCF_013340325.1 Aspergillus tubingensis
GCCCGCCCGCACCTACTTACAGGGCGAAATTTCGTACCACGCGCAAGCTTCCTTTGCTACTTCTCATTTGGCAATTCTACTGGTACTATTGCCGCAAGGCCCGCGTTCACGCCGCTGACTTCTTCTTTTAGTCCTACAGTCTCCCCCCGCGCAAAGCTGACCCCCCACCCGTATCGCCCACGAGCCCGACGGCCGGACAAGACGATGAGATATCGCGTGGATCCTCCTTCAACCTTCATTCTCCCATATCCCCACTTACACCCAGCTCGCCGACGTTTCCAGATGGCCTGCTTAGCCATCTATGGGTCACTAAACACCAGGACCTTGTCCCTGCGGCAGTGATCAATTTCTTCCCCTTCTGCTTCGATCCTAATATGAGCTCGCTGCGCGACAACCAACTCAAGATAGAAATAAATGGATTGAAGAAGGAATGGGCCTCTTCTGGATACAAATCTCGATTTATAGTTGTTCTCTTGTCAGAAGAGAGCACGGGCAGCTATGCTGGGGATACGGAGGACAGGATGGCTAGCATTCGGAGGGCAACGAATCTGGATCAAAAATCTATATTTCTCCTTCCGTCCGATGCGACGCCAGTGGAATTGAAGGAATTCGCCACGTCCCTGTTGTCTCTACTCCAGCCATCGGTGATGGAATACTACCGCGACCTATCGAAGCATGCCAGGCGCAAACGAAATCGAGGCACCATCCCCCCGCCAACAGCACCACCAACAAGTGGGACGTCCCAGACCTTATCGTCTCAAGGATGGAATGTTCGATATGAATTCAAACTGGGTATCTTTGCGGAATTCCGCCAAGAAATCGATGCCGCGCTTCGGAACTATGAAAGCGCATACGAGACCCTATTTGGTCAAGAGGTGTTCGAATATATTGCTGGCTGGAATCCTAGGTTTAATGATGCACGACTTCTGGGGGATGCATTGGCCATACGTATCATTCGCGGCTTGTTGATGACGGGACAGACAACACCTGCTGTGCGGTTCTGGACTAGCCACCGGAATCGTTCAAAAGATATCATCGACCGGCGCGGAAAAGGCACCAAGAGTTATGGCTGGGCAGCCTGGGAAGCTAGGTGGTCGATGGTAATGGCCCAGCTCATTCGCCAAGCCAATATCCCCTACTTCACCTCCGTCGGCATCCCCCAGGATCAGTTTCAAGAGCAGTACTCAATTTTCGTACCACGCGACAAAACGGTTTCCCCTTCGGATGCATATCTTCCGTGGGAACAGCTTCATCATGAGGGTTATTGGCTCTATCGAGCGGCGCAGTATACCATGTACCGTCGAACCTTGGCGGAGCAGATTCCAGAAGACGATCGGATACCACCGGGACAATCTCCCGCGTCCCAGATAGCCAATAAGTCTTATCTATACGACACCTATCTGGTACCTGAGCCACATGTCGAAGCACCCCAGCCGGGGGCGGTCGGTTTCAACCACGCACTGTTAAGATTAGATGCCTTGAAAGCGGCACTCGAAGAGTTCTCGAAGAGAGACCAAAACCGGAAAGCGGAGAGCATTAGCCTGGAGATTGCAGAAGAATACATGCGCCTAAGCTCATGGCCGGAGGCTTACGAAATCCTTCGACCACTGTGGTCGACTTTGTCATGGCGACGTTCGGGCTGGTGGCCGCTCATGCAAAGGTTTGGCTGGGCCCTAAGGGAATGTGCCGTACGCGTGAGCGATAGCGATATGGTCCTGCGCGTTGACTGGGAACTCCGACATAAGGGTGAGCTTATTCTACTACTAAATCGTCTTGCACTGTTTTGTCATCGCAGCTTCGCTTGCCTTCACTAGTCACCTGTCTAACATCATATTATTCTTTCAGTGTTCCAACCGCGGCCTGACTGGATGTATGATCTCCATAAAAGTCTCGAGGACTTTCCTTTAGTGATTCCAAAGCCATCGGTGGTCCTGCGCGCGGAGGACATTGTGCCCAGCGGTAAGTTATCACAGAAGCATCCCATAACCACTTAAAATCTTACTGACGATTTCACCGGGCTCTAGTCACCGCGTCTTTCGTCTTTCAAAGTTCCGAAGGAAATGTCGGCGAGCCGTCTAAGGGCCAGCTTATCATCACTTCCTGTGCCCAGCCCTCATCGAGCCCTCTCACATTCTCCGAAGTGAAGGTAGTGTTTGAGGGTTGCCTGCGGCCAATACGGCTTCAGTCTGATCGCAACGTGGACACCGATACGGTTACACCCTGCACAATAACTTCGCCATTGCTACGTGACCCCAGTACGGCTGAAGACCCGGCAGCTTTGCAATCACCTACGAGCGGATTGACTGCTTTGACTGGGCTAGCGGACCTGACGTTTGGGCCTTCCCAGACTAAGGTATACGATATTACATGCATTCCCAGAGAAGCCGGGGAGTCCCGTGTCGCGTCCATAACATTGACCGTCGAGGAAGAAAAATTTGATCTTACCAACGCGATAACCGATTTGACTCCATATGAGTCCTATTGGTGGCAGCAAACGTCCAAGGGCCCAAGCAGACGGCGCGTGGGCAAAGGCCGCGATACGGGCCGTTGTAAGATACTACCCAAACCACCAAAGATACGGGTAGAGCTGCTGAACCTTCGAGAAACGTACTATACGAATGAGGAAATATTTCTCCGAGTAGGTGTCGACAACGAGGAAGAAGAGGCTGCAGATGTTTCTGTTGAGACTAGACTTTTCGGCCGGCCGGAGTCCACGGCTAAGATACGGTGGCTAGATGAGGAGAATTCCTCGGAGATGCACGGGTCTGGGGAGAGTACTCCGACAGAAGGCAATTCTCACCACCTGAAGCGACCGATAGGGGTGATGGAACGCTCATCTCATCAAGAACTAACGATTGTGGTTACGGATACCAACGATGCTTTGGATTATGAGCTTGAAGTCTCTGCGCTCTACAACCTCGTCTCTGATGTCCAGACACCTATCATCGCGAGCATGCGTGTTAGCCTCTCAATTATCAGGCCATTCGAGGCCAATTATGAATTCCTTCCACGCCTTCATCCTCAACCCTGGCCGGACTTCTTCACTGTGGATGACAAGTTACTTCCAAATGGGGATGAGGTCAAGCCCGGAGGTTTGCAGCAGAGATGGTGTCTCAACTCCAAGGTTGTCTCTTTTGCTGTGGAGCCCCTGGTTGTCGAAAAAATGTCATTAGTGTTGCTTGGACTAGGCGGCGCTGCCACCTGTCACATTGGGTCGGAGGAAATCATCAGTCCTGAGGTGGCGGAGATCCGTCCGGAGGAGCTTCGAGAATCTAACTTCATCATGGACATTCAGAAGGAAATCTTGGGTGACCGCAGACCTACAGCCTTAAACCTCGCCCTAGAGATTCGCTGGAGGCGCAGTGCAACAGACGACGGTGCGATGAACGACGGATCCACAACTACCACGACCACGCTTGATATCCCCCGATTCGTTATGCCAGCAGGTGAGCCTCGGGTGGTCGCCTCAGCTAAGGCGTCTGATACACTTTCGGGGTTGATCCATCTTGATTACACACTAGAGAACCCGTCGATGCACTTCCTTACTTTCAACCTGAGCATGGAAGCAAGTGAGAACTTTGCGTTCAGCGGACCGAAGACGATGGTCGTGCAGTTGGTGCCTTTAAGCAGACACACGGTCCGGTACAACTTGCTGGCATCTAAACGAGGTCTGTGGATCCAGCCGCAGCTCCTGGTAGTCGATACATATTTCAACAAGACTCTGCGGGTGCTACCGACGGAAGACATGCGGTCGGATAAGAAAGGAATCTTAGTCTGGGTTGATGCCGACGATTAAAGGGTGCGGCGAGGGTCATGGAAAACAGTTTGTATGTAGCGTGGGGCGTGGTATGTATGGGGAACTTGGGGTTAGATCTGGACCATTTTCAATTGAATTGAGATCATAGATCAAGTGCTATAGACAGATACCCAGTAGATGTACTCGTTATCCTTTCACTTAGTGCAACTTAATCTAGAGCAGCTAGTTATCTATTTATCGATTATCAAGATAGTAACTACCGCTCTCGCTCACGTGTCGAGCCCTTATCACGCGCTACCAAAAGAGGACTAGCGGCGGCGATCGGAGCGACGCCCGCAGCTCCTCCCCAATCCGGAGTTGCAACTTGCGCCCGTTCGTTCCTTCCCTGCCCGGACTGCCAGTCTTCCACCTCAACTTCGTTCTTCCGTCTCTTCCCCTCGCTTCTTCGCCTTCCTCTTCCCCTCACCTGCTCTCCCCTATACCAATTCGCATGCTGCATTGTGCTGGGCTTTCTTCTTGTTGAATACGTCCCATAGAACTCCGTATTTGTCCTATCCATTTTGGGAAACCCGTCCTCGTTCGTTCGGCTGCTGTCGCCATCACTCTGGCTGCCACTGCTGTAGTAGTACCTCCACTACAATTCCGGCCATGGCGGCGCAGGCAGCTCTGATTGCCGACACCATTGTTGGCATGAAGAGAGCCCTCCGCAAGGAGAATGACTGTGCGTCCTTTACTCTCCCCGCTGTCTCTATCTTTTTCCTCTAACCGTTCGCTCTTGTTCAGACTCTGGACCCGACGATCCGATCACTCAACCAACAAATCGGGGTAATAAACTACACACAAACTCGAACTTCGTCCGAGAAGGTGCTCTCGGTTACATACATCCGGAGGAGCTTTATAAACAGGTTAGTTCCACCCCCGCGGCCATCGAAAGATCTCTCTTTCATGGGGGCATTAGTCGATCAGGGTGATGATGATAAGGAAGGCACGCTGATGACTAGGGAAACTTATCTCTCTATAGAAAATTGAACATGCTGGATACACGCGTTATATCCTGCAGCCTAATCCCGTGCGCTATGATTCAGAAGGTGATGAGTTGGACGAGGATGACGAAGATTCCGAAGCTGATGCCGCTGCGGCGGCAGAAAATCCATTCTCGGAAATTGCGCTTGAAAGTGAGGCCTTCTGTTCCATCTTGACGCCTTTTCAGGTTTTCTTGCTAATCAAGCACCACAATTGAAATTTAGACTTCCTTTGCCCTCTAAAACACCCGTCCGAGCTCCCTACCCATCCTTCCCTATCGCACGCCTATACGTCAAAGGCGCTGCTGCACATGACGCAGGCAATCGAAGCCAAACTCCGCCAAGAAAGAGCACTGCTTTGGCGGGCCAGGAATCTGCACCGGCAGTTTTTGGGAGACAGTTCTTGGATGCCGTCTGGTGCAGTGGAGACGCCTGAAGACAGATGGATCTTTGAGCCCCGGATAGCCCATACGACGCGTAGCTCACCTGGGAGTCAATACAGACATAACGGGGCCGCAAGTCCTTTGGTGCCAGGGCCTTCGGCTCAGAAAAGCAGTGTGCAAGGCACGTCCGTGGGTGCAAGTGATTCAAAGTCGCCTCAGCCTCCCCAGAACGAGAATTCCCAGGACAAAACTGCCGCAGATAAGGACGTTGAGATGACCGACATTCATGGCCAGGAGACGACGCACAAAGAAATCGTCACAAATGCGCTTGAACAACCCCGAGAGCCGAAATCAGAAGAAGTTGATACCCCAGTTGGCGACCTGCCTCATCATTCAGAGACCATCAATCAAGTCATACAAGTCAATGGAAGCCTCACGGCAAACGCAAAGTCTAATGGGGATAAAGTGACGAACTCAGATGGCACTTCGGACAAGGATGGCAAGGAGCGCGAAGGTGCCACAAACCAGGGCAATGCGCAGCCTGATCCTGAACTCCGAGACGATGCACAGGTAGACGGGACGGATGCGGACGCAGATGCAGATGCAGAAATGCAAGATGGATCATCTCCCGAGCCACCTCGGCGCATGACGACCCGGGCACAGGCTAATGCAGCGAACCCACAGGAGGGCGAATCTGGACCCCTCTCCCCGTCCCCTTCTGACGACACATTAGGGAGTCTTCCGACACCCCATCCTCTTTTCCTTATACCGGACTCTGTTCGGCCAGATTCGAACTTCGGCCTCCCGCCCAACGAAGCGGAAGAGACACGTCGACTGCTTTGGTCTTATGTACAAAAGCAGGAGGAGACCGTTCGTGGATTTGAGCATATGCTGGAGTCTCTGCTCCGGGCCAATCGGATGAAAGAGGATGTGCTCGAGTGGTGCAAAGCGGAGGGGCACGTGGGCGAGATGAGCGATGGAGAAGACTGGTACGATCGGGAGAAATGGGGCCTTGCCGAAGGAGAAGACCTTAAGAAGGGTGCTGATGAGGATGAAATCGAACCGGTGGAAGAGAGCCGGACGTCGACCAAGAGAGGCCGAGGTCGACGGGCATAGGCTGGATCCTTGTTGAAGTCGACAGGTGTGTTGGCTTTGGATGTCCCTCTGATGCAGCTCTTGCCATCTGCACGCTCATATCACTTGCGCTTTCCAAAAACTCATAGCGTGGAGTTGGCGGCGTTTTGGGGAGGTGAGCCAGGTATCCCATATTAGACTACCACGGACAATTGGTGTGAGTGAGATGGTCTTTTGCCCCTTCACTTTTCCCTTGACGGGAATGTGGATTTTGAAACAGGTGCTTTCATTTACCATCCCTGGCGGGAGTATGGTGTGATTTTATGATAGTTGATGATCATGGCGAAAGCGCACAAGCGTAGCAAATGATACCCGTTGTTCCTGTTTATCTATACTTGAGAGTAGGAGACTGCCATGTGGTAGGTCAACGTTGTAGTAATTTTTCTTCTCCGTTCTATCTGAGCATCTCAATGTAACCCCGCTTTCATTTCTTCTTTTGTTCCTTCTCAGTGGCTCTACGTAGCCAGCTGTTGTTGCTATTGCCTACCCTATCCTGCCCCATGCTCTCGCTCTCGTTCTAACTCTCCACCCCTTCCTTCCACTTCTCACTGGACACAACCAGACTGCCTAGCCGACCTTAATTTGCAGCCCTGTGTAGACTCAGAACAGTAGCTTAGCGAGCTCTGTGTTTCCACTCAGGGACTGGCGAGACTGGAATGATGTCGAAAGGTCCAAGCTCCACTGGCGGGAGGCAAATGGGCGGTAATCCAGACCCCCGGACATAGATTCCCGTGAAGTCCCGGCTTACAAGCTCTTGCCGCCGCGCTTGGATTTGGCACGCTCGCGTTCCCGCTTGGCGTAGATTTCCGCCGTGAAGGGACTACCAAGCCCGGGTCAGTGGGTTTTAACAATTCCGTGCGTGGGGAATAAAAATCTCATTTTGCGTTGGGGCTTGAGACACATGTGCATATGGGCTTTGGTGTGCAAAAAAAGAGTAAAGGCAAGTCCATGGTGCATAGTGGGCCAATATAGAAAAGATAGATGGGATACTTACTCCTCCCACTGGAGAGCGAACCAGTACAGGATGAAGACCTCGGCCGTCAGGAAGACGCCCGCCACCTTGCCCCTGTAGAGAGCAACGCCCAAGAAGTTCAAAGTACTGCCCCAGTACATGGGGGAACCAGTGACGTTGAAGGGGAAGCCGGTGACAGGCGCATCCATCAGGATACCGAAGTAGTCGCCAAGGTAGGTGCCGGTGACACCGAGGGCATACATGCTGGACAGGACGAGGACGGAGCCGAAGGCGAAGAGAAGGCCGCCGAGGACGGGTTGGTGCACAGGGGCATAGTAAGGTTGGTCTTCCAGGGCCACTTGGTAGACATGATCTCGCAGAATTCCCAGACTGAAGATGGTGACGGCGAGGAAGTAGCAGCCGTAGTAGGCATTACCGAATATACGAGTCAAGAAGTGACTCCGATACTCTACAGATTGCGATGACCGAGGAAATTTGTCATAAGCCTCTTATACTGTAAAATGAACGGAGGAAAGAGGTGGACGTGGGAAAAGGTAGAGAGCCAAGGCAGAAGCTGCCAGAGCTGGATTCCTTGTAGGACTGGGGTAAATGTTTTTGAAGTGGGAGATGGGACCAACCAGCACGGGCGACAATGCTGGGTAGAATAATGTTTAGCAATGGAAAGAATGTAATATGGCAGAGTACTTACTTCCAGAAGATAGGGTTAAAGGCGATTGACAGCGCGGCCCCTGTTTGAGAGAGAGAAAAAAACAGTTACAATCACATGCGGGGAGGGAGGGAAGAGAGGGGATTAGCCGGGGAAAGCTCCACGTACATTGGAGGGACGGCTGGGAGAAGTCGACAAAGTTGGACAAGGAAGCCATGAGGAAGGAAGATTAGAAGATGAGAGATAAGGTATAAGGAAAGAAGAAAGGGGACAAGGAACGGGGAAGAGAAGAAGGTGAAGAGGGAAAGGAAGAAGGAAAGGGAAAGCAAAGAGAAGAAGGACAACAAGAAGAAGAAGAAGTGGAGAGAAGAAAACATTCCCGAAACGGCATGACGTCTTGAAAAAGACGCACGGGATCTTACAAGTTACAACTTACGAGACAAGGCCTCAGGCAGAATTACCATGTACTAGTATAGTACCACAGTTCAAAGTTATTTCTCTCCTCATTTGATGATGATCGTATATCTTCTATAACTTACACTACTACCATTTACATCTATCGCATTATCATAAATAAACCCCAGCTGCAGACCTTGAAGGAAGGAGTTAAGTTATCTAGTACCTGAGTGACGCAACTACTACTAGCCTCTCCAACTCACCGCCTGATCCAATCCATCCTTCTTCTTCCTCTTTACTTTTAGTTATCTTCTCAAAATTGTCCCCTCATAGCTCTTGTTCTGATTCTTCCATCTTCTTCTCTAACCTGCAGTCCTCACTTTCTTTTCTCCATCATGTCTTGCTTCGGCCCTCTCTCGGCTTTCCTTGCCTGACCGGCATGGCAGCGCATCCGCTCCAGGGAGAATGGCCCTGAAGCATCGCGATTATGTCCTCCTGGGCATTGGTGCCTTTATAGCCTGGGGTCTCGCCGTCAAATGGCTCCCCATACTGAGATATCTGGGTTATGCTCTGGTGCTCGGTGCTTTTCTTTCCTCCGCCGTGTTGTTCGCTCTCGTGCTTCTCACCATCCGCTCCCCCAATGACGCTGTTGCTTCTTCACCTTCGCCCACGAACCCCCGCGTCGCATTCCTCGCCCGCCACCACTGGGATCAAGAAACCCAGGCATTCAAAAGCCGTTCAATCTATAATCCACATTCACTCTACCCACAATCCTTCATCGTCTCGGAAGGGATTGACGAGCTCCTATCCTTCGCCACGCGGGATTTCATCGCATCATGGTACCAGCATATCAGTCCCAACCCCACGTTCGTCAACGAGGTGGATCATACGATTCGGACAGCCATTGGAAACCTGCGCGATAGGCTCCTGACGGAAGACCTTGTCTCTCTCGTAGTGTCCCGGATTTTCCCCGTTCTGACATCCCATCTGAAGGAGTTTGAGGTTGCTGAGCGCTTGGTCCGGGGAAGGAATCTTACCAGGAATGTCACGGAGTCGGAAGAGTTGGACATTGCCATCGCGAGCAAGTATCGCGAGGGGAACTTACACCCGGCGGCAATGCTGTCTCTCTCCGACCAAAAGTTACTGGAACAGGAGTACCTCCGCAAAATTGCCGTCGGGCTCCTGCCCCAACTGTTTCCGGAATCCGTCCTCAATAGTCGCATTGTTTCCGTCTTGATTCGTGAGATTGTAGCCTGCGCTGTGCTCTTCCCTCTCGTTTCTGTCCTCTCCGATCCGGACACATGGAATCAGCTGATGGAGGCCTATGGCCGCACCGCGATTCAGGACCGTAAGACTGTCCGGAAACTCAGGGCGGCCCTGGACGAGCATGCATCCCCGGCTCCCAGGTCGAAGAGGGGTCACCCGTTCCCTCGACTTAGTCCCCATGATTCAGAGCGCGCCTTCGAGCGATTTGTCCGGGCCATCCGGCGCTGTAACAATCTTTCGGACGCCAGACGCTTCAGAGCCTTGGTGGCAAGCCAACTGAAGCGGGAGACTATGGTGGAAGGACAGGACCAAGTTTACCTCCGACGACTGGAGACCGGTAAGAGGGTCTTGGACCAAAAAGTAGCTAAGCTGTCTGCCCCCGGAGGCACTCAGATGTCGCACGCCTCCGCGGCTGTATCCCACTTTCGCCGTAAGAATTCTATTCCTCAGGAAGCCTCCTTAGTGGATGTCATGCATGATGCGTCGGGTCTCTCTTACTTCATGGAGTTTATGGACCGTCAGCAGCTCATGTCCCTAGTTCAATTCTGGATCGTGGTCGACGGTTTCCGCAACCCTCTGGAGGATGATTTCGGAGACGAAAGCTCCCCGACCTCCACTAGCTGGACCCCAGCGGACCGAAGTGACATGGCTCTGATCAGTGAGACGTATCTCTCGAAACCGGAGTTAAAAGTATCGGATGAGTCCCGTCGGGTGGTGAAGGCCTTCCTGAGCGCAGGGAAGCGGGCCACCTCGGAGCAGTATCGAAAGGCTCGGACGGTCATTTTGAGCACTCAATCCGCGGTGCTCGATAAGCTTCAGGAAATCTACTACCCGAAGTTCAAGCAGTCAGATCTCTACTATAAATACCTTGCCTCGGATGAAGCATCCCAAGCGGGCCCGCAGTCCCCCCAACAGAGCTCTCCGAACATTGCTGAAGTGCCCGAAAGGCGGCCTTTACCTCCTCTGATGTCTCGCACCTCATCACAACCTGGCGCCAGGCCCAAAGATTTGCGACGAGCGGCGGTTTCTTCGAGCGATGTTCGAAGCATGGGCAAACTGTTTGATGACGATGAATCTTCGAGGCGCTCATTCGATTCCGAGCGATCTGCACCGCTGTTTGACGATGACTACGATACAGATCCACTGGCAATGTCGACACAAAGCCTAGGGAAAGACTCACAAAACGGCGAAACTGAGGCGAACCAAAACCAAGTCATCGAGAATATGGAGGCAGCGTTAAACGACATCATCGCGAGCGAGCCCAAGAATACTCGAATTGAAGATTTGAAGAACGCCGATGTGTCCCCGTCTGCATTGCCCGCTAGCGACCCTTTCCCCCGGTCGCCGCGCAGCTCAATGGATATCCCTCGGGCAGATAGTCGGACAGAGGACCGTATCAAGCCGAGCATTGCCTCATTAGGCCTCGTGGATCGATCCTCACGCCAGGGGGTCTTCGATGACGATCTCTTCCCTGAACAACAGAAGTATATCGAAGACGAATATGAAGAGCCGATGGGAACAGATACAGATCCGGCCGATCAAGTCCATGAGGCGGCTCCTGGGGATCTCGGATTGACGGAGGCCATTGAGGCGCTCACCGCAGATATCGATAAGCTCGGATCTCAAGAGTCAGTGGTAGACACGCTTACTCGCAAAGCTGAACTTACCAACAACACCGCGGAGTTGAGGATTCTGCGCAAATCCAAAGCGAGCATCCAACGCGAGATTCACCGCAAAGAGATGCAACGACAGCAGTATATCATCCAAGAAAGTGACAACAGTCTGTATGGCCGATCGACCGTCCGTATCAAATCCATTGTAGTTGGAAAGGAGGAAGACGGTCGAGAGTTCGCTATGTGTACGTTCCTTACTACCCTGCCTCCGTCCGTCACGGGAGCTACTTGCTGTTCAGGTTTACTAACATATCTTCTAGATGTGGTCGAAGTGCAACGTAACGCTGGTGAGCAAATGCCCGCCGCCTCCTGGGCCGTGGCCCGCAGATACAGCGAATTCCATGAACTCCATCAGAAGCTACGCATGAGATACCCATCCGTCCGTCACCTGGAGTTCCCACGTCGACGTGTCGTTCTCAAGCTCCAGAAAGAATTCCTCCAGAAGCGACGCCTAGCTCTAGAAGCATATCTACAGAAACTCCTCCTTCTCCCTGAAGTATGCCGGAGTCGAGACTTACGAGCCTTCCTCTCCCAACGAGCCATTATCCCCCGCAACGAGAACCAAAGCTCCACCACCAACGGAGAGACCAAAGACCTAGTCACTCGAATCTACAATTCCGTCGCCGACGGCATGGACGACTTCCTAGGCAACTTCGGCGTATTAGATCAACTATCCACAGCCGGACAAAGCCTCATCTCAGCCGCTACAAACCAACAATCCACCACTTCCACCACAGTATCTCCCGGTGACACTGGCCTTGCCACCGAGGACGCCGTCACCGCCGCCGAAGCGGAAGCCGAACTAAACGCCTTCGAAGACCGCGAGCTTGAGCCCTTCATCAAACCCATCTGTGATCTATTCCTGGAAGCTTTCGAGCTAAACAAGGGGAATAACTGGCTACGCGGGCGTGCCGTGGTCGTCGTCCTCCACCAATTGCTAGGGGGTACGATCGAGCGCAAAGTTCGCGAAGGAGCACGCTCCCTTGTCCAGGACGACTCGCTTCTGCGCTACATCACCCTCATCAAGGATACCATGTGGCCGGGCGGTGTGCTTCGCCAAAGCCGCGTTCGCACTGCATCGGAGCGACTGAAGAGTCGCACTGAAGCAAGTCTGGTCCTGGCCACGCTGATCCCCGATCTAGCGGGTAATGTGGTCGGACGAGCGAATGCGCAGGCCGCGGCGCGCAGGATCTTTGCGACTTTGAATAATCGACGGTTGAATGCGCATCTCTTCTTCACTATTCTCGATGAGGTCGTTTTAGTTTTGTTTGGTGCGGGGGGACGCGGGACGAATACGTTGATGACTTCATGCTAATGTGTATGATATTGGTTTTTCTTGTTTTTTTTTTTTCCTCTCTTCAGTCTGCTTCTGTGTTGTCCTTCTGCTATCTCTATCGCCGGGCTGTATTGTTATTAGCGGGAGTTGCATTGATGTGCTTTTTTCTAGCATTTGTTCTTCTGCGCTTTAGCGCCTGTGCTATTCTACATCGTGTTTTGCCGGTACTCTATATAATGTAGCTGTTGCAGGTGCGGCGGGCGAGTGAGGCCGATGCACATACGTCTGATAATCACATGCTGATAAGGGTGGGACGTCGACCCATCCTGATCGTTGGTGCCTGAACCTACCGGGTTAGCCCGTCTACTAGAACCGCACTAGGCAGTAGTTTCTACGTCAGTTATCCAGAAGGTCAACTAAATGTTCCTGTGTCTCCACATTGAATCTGAATGAAGGAATGGAGCTCGAAGATACAAGATCGTCCGGTGCTCAGTAAGTCAACTCGGCCAGGGAATAGCGAGGCCATCCTCCCGGAAGAGAAATGAAAGCAGAGAGTTGGAGTGAAAAGACAACAAAGGCAAATTACAGGGATTATCATCCTCTCGCCTAGCTCCTGCCTCGACTCTCCCGGGTTCTGTTCCAGAGAGGCCAAGGGCACGAAGAGGACAAAGTATCACAAAGTATGGTGGAAGTAGCCATTGAAAGAGAGATAAGAGAGAAGACATTGTTAGATGGACACGGCCTGTCCGAAGCAACCGCAGTCTATGCCTCTTCAGCCTTCTTCTTCTTGGACTTCTTGCTGGGCTGTTGAGGGGGGCCCTGCTTGGTCTGGTGAACAATGAGGCGTGTCCAGCACTCGTCCTTGTCCCACTCGAAACCAGCAAGGTAAGGCTTGTCCAACTCATCGTCGGCCTAGAGCGGATGGAAGTCAGTATTATTGGAGGGAATGGAAGACATCTGATGGATCATCATCTTGGGCTACTTACCTTCTTCTTGAACTGCTTGTAGATTGCGTCCAGCGCATCCTTTATCGTGACGCCCTTCATATTGCGAGCGGTGACTTCGAGCCCTAGTGGGAAGTGCAGATCGATCTTCTTGACCGGGGGGTTGATCAGATGAAGTTTTAGGATATCCTTGTCCTCAATGGTCGATGGTGAGGTGTTCAATTTCCTGTTTACCCCGATTAGTCTCATGTCTTATGCAGATGTATATATATAGCAACGAGCATACCATCCAGTTTTCTGGGTTTCAATTGGAAGGGTAATCTCGATTTTCTTCTCCTCTACAAATTGACGAGTAGTTAGCAGGGGAGAACTTCAGGAACGCGATGCTCTATGTGATCTTAGAACGACTGTGGAAAGAAAGGACCCACCAAGTTCCTTGATGTTGTAGACACCCTCAGCGTGGGAAGAGGTACGTCTGTGGGTTTTCTTGGCATCTTTGTCGGGGGCCTTCTCGTCCTTGGGGGATATCTCGATGGCCGAGTCAATCTTGGTGAGTGGTTCAGACATGACTGCGGAATGTGGTGGCAGGAAGCAGTGAGTCTCTTAGTAGGAGCACTGATATACAGAATAGTTTGTTAGTTGTGTGTACTATTAAGGGGATGGATGATGTTCCTTGGGCCACTGAGGACACTCCAGTGGCAGAGGAGGGAAGGACCCGAGTGGTGACGTGGAATGACTACTCGAGCATTCTAGTGCTACTCTTAGATAGGAGAGTTGAACTTACCAGTAAGTGAGGTAGTAAGTAGTATGGGCAGTAAGTAGTATGGAATGGGAGGGAGAGAGTATCAAGTCAGTAGAATCCAACAAGATAGTAGAGAGAAGAAAGAAAGAAAGAAGGGAAAGGAAAAGGAGGAGGAGGAGAAGAAGAAAGAAGAAGGGAAGGAAGAAAAGGGAGGAAGGGAAAGGGCAGGTGACATGGATGGGCCAACCCAGAAATGGGGAGAACAAGAAGAAGAGGGAAGGAGCGGTTCACTTTGCTCTCACTTGCTACTTTGGGATGTGTCTCTGTCAGTTACTACTTGCTACTAAGGTACCTGACGTATACCATACCATCGTGTTCCTTACCTGATACATCCCCATTATTCCATCCATACCATTCATACATGATGTAGATAGATACATATGTACATTCATATATACATACATACATACAGGCATGGGATGCATTGGACTAAGAGAGGAGGTTTTGAGGAGTAGTCTACAGCACGGGTGTACGTAAAGTTCAATTGCAAACTACTGCACAGCTACAGGGATTATGATGGGGACTGAATGGCTCAAATGATGAATAGAAGCGGGCCCCAAGCAATCAACCTGGATCGTATGTTCCCACAGTGAACAGGGGAGGAAGCCTGGATGGCGAGAGGAAGAGGAAGAGAGAGAGAGAAATGCAGGCAGGGTGGAATGATGGGACGAGGAGGAGGATGATGTTGTTAGGATCTCCGCACCGGACGATGCATATCTACATCCGGACCATCACCTGATGGATGGTGGTTTCAAAGTACCACCTCTCCCTTCCCACGCACACACTCACACTCACACACCCATAACCCCCTCTCCATTTTCATTAATGAGACATCTAGTATTAAATTCTTAAGTAAGGTGTCAGATAAATTCCTCCAAGTAAGTAGATAGTAATTCAATGAATGATGCACCCGGGGCAACCGGATCACACGAGCAAGCCTGACGTCGAGAGCTTCCGGGCGACGGTCCACTAAGGCTGCACCCCGCATTCCCGCCCGCTCCACTTGGTCTGCTTCTTTCGCCGTACTTTATTTTCTCTCCTTCGGTCGCTCTCCCGCCTGGCCCAATGATTTCCTTTTTCCTTCTCCCTGCACCTACCTGCGGTATCTTTGGTGGACCAGTCTCCAGGCAGTAGTAGTATAGTCGTTGTAGTTTTAGTAGTGGCATACGGCACCCCCTCCCCATAGAACCAGCAGCCGTAATGAAGATCGAAAATGCGTCACCTTTCTCGTAACCACCAACTGATTTGAAGCGGATCAACCCCAGACGGAAAGACGGATGAAATGCATGACCTCATGGCGCCCATTTCCTTTCATTGTGCCAGACAATCGGCAGATGTCTTCCGTGGTACAGGTTGAACTGTAAATGCCCGCTCATGTAAGGTCTGTCATCCCCCCCCATGGCACGTGAGGTTCTTTGACATCCAAATCGCGAGGGCATCGAATGAAGGGATACCAGCCCTGGCCGGGACTAGACAAGCTCGAGGTTTGAGAGGAGTCTTGATGGGTGTGCCTGTCCAGGCCCCGGGACTGGACCAGTGGTGTGATGTCCCCCCTGTAGGCTGTAGCCTGCCTACTACGTAGACTAGGTAGGTAGGTACCTTCGAAAGTGAAACTGCACCCGAGACGGGGCTACAGCAATCGGCGATCATAAGGTGGTGGATTGCAGGTTATTGGCCATCCAACATTTTGACCGTGCAGGCTTGGGCGGGGTCCTACGAATCATAACGGGGGTCCACGCTGCATTTTCATATTGCCTGCAACACAACTACCAGCATCAGTCAACGATAGTGGGTGGCGACCCGTTGCAGGTCAGCTTTTCCCCCCCCCCCCCTTCCTCCCATGCTCGTAGCCAGTGTCCATTTTGTTGACGTTGATCGTTATGGGGTGCCAGTGTCGAGCAAATTCAACCAGTCTGCAAAGAGCTGAGGTCTCAACCGAGCAGTCAGGGGATTAGTACTAGATTGTTGGCAAGGTATGTTGTTAGGCTGCCTGTATTTCTTATGTCTAGTATATAGTTCAGCAATCTCAGATGTGTGGAGACTAAATGTTGTAACTCCTTCATTGGTATAGCAGAAAAGAATCAAAGCGAAGGACTTGTCGAACTGCTGTTGAATATGCAGATGGTCCTGGGAGTGAACAAAGGGTATCTCACTATAGACAGTAGTAGAGATAATCCCACAGTCCTACCCACTACTTGGTACTAGTAGTAGGTAGTAACTATGTAGTACTACAGAGTGATTACCCAGGACGGAAAGATGAGAGGGAAGCTCTCCCCCGGCTGACTCAGCAGTTTGTCTTGTTTGAAGGCGGTGAAGGGAAAGCCGCGAAGAAGATATTCGATTAATTATTGCCCATTTGGATGAGCGAGCTTCCATACAATCCAATCCATCTTCATCCCATTCCTTTTCGTGCAATTAGTGAATGCTGCTCGGGCTGTCAATCTAGTGCGCCTTTCGAAACATCCAAGCTTCACGCTCTTCGGTCAATTTGGCCGGTTGCGCCTCTATTCCGCGACCGCTTGGGTACAACACCACCACCCAGGTCTTGCTGCCTCTCCTCCCGCTTCCAGTCACGTCTGCTTTTTCCTGGTTCGTCTCGCGTTGTGGATCCCCTCAATGTCCCTGATAGTACAGCTTATCGCCTAATCGGTCAATACAGTGTAATACTTCGCCGCCCTAATGTCGCTTTTCGGTTCCGTCGGCGCCGCGACGACCTCAGCTGGTCAGACCAACACCACAGGTGATATCTCCAAGGATGTTGCCCTGAACCAACCTCCCGAGGACAGTATCTCGGACCTCCGCTTCTCTCCGGCTAGTGAACACCTAGCTGTCGCTTCATGGGACAAGAAGGTTCGCATTTACGAGATCAATGAGCAGGGCCAGAGCGAAGGTAAAGCTCTGTTCGAGCACGAGGCCCCCGTTCTGAGCTGTTGCTGGTCGCCGGTGAGCTCACCCTCATTCCCTTGTCGCAGTGTCTACAGTTGACTGATCTGGACTCTGTTGCTACCTAGGATGGTACGAAAGTTGTCGGAGCTGGCGCCGACAAAGCCGCTCGTATGCTCGACCTTGCGACCAATGCGACCACTCAAGTCGCCGCTCACGATGCGCCCATCAAATGCTGCCACATGATCCCAAATCCGGCCGGAGGAACCCCGCTACTTGTGACCGGCTCTTGGGATAAGACCATCAAGTACTGGGACTTGCGACAGTCGAACCCCATTGCCACGGTGGAGTGCCAGGAGCGTGTTTACACCATGGATGTCAAGGACAAACTTCTCGTGGTCGGCACCGCAGACCGCTACATCAACGTCATCAACCTCGAAAACCCCACCAAATTCTACAAGACCATGCAGTCTCCCCTCAAGTGGCAGACGCGAGTAGTCAGCTGCTTCTCGACTGCCACTGGCTTCGCCGTCGGCAGTGTCGAGGGCCGCTGTGCGATCCAGTATGTCGAGGACAAGGACTCCTCCAACAACTTCAGTTTCAAGTGCCACCGTGAGACACCTCAGCGCGATGTCAACAACATCTACTCCGTCAACGCCATCTCCTTCCACCCCGTCCACGGCACCTTCAGCACCGCCGGCAGTGACGGTACCTTCCACTTCTGGGATAAGGACGCCAAGCACCGTCTAAAGGGATATCCCTCCGTGGGCGGTACCATCTCCAGCACCGCCTTCAACCGCAACGGCAACATCTTCGCCTATGCCGTCAGTTACGACTGGAGCAAGGGCTACTCCGCCAACAACCAGCAGCTGCCCAACAAGGTCATGCTGCACCCTGTCAGCCAAGAAGAAGTGAAGCCTAGACCAAACAACCGGAAGAGGTAATGGAGTAGACCGGGAGAAGGCTATGTAGTTGGAAGGGATCTGCACATGGAGGCGTCGTGGAGGCCAAACCTTTCGATTTCAAATGGACTTTTGGCGGGGCTCATACATCTGGAGTATCATGCTTCGGTTATACATGGATTGGCTCGTCATGCTTTTTTCTTTTTTTTCCTTTGTTTCATTTCCCCGTATCATGTACTCTTTTTGTTATTACTACTATTACTCTCTGGGAATGCATATGAGCGATTTATTCAGGTTAATCCTGTTGTCTATCCGGGGTCCTCTTGTATGAAATGGAAGGAAGTTTACTGTAGCTGCTGGGGACAGGCGATACCCTTCGATCCATGTAACTGAATTGGGAATGTTGGGGGTAGAGCCCACAGCAAGACCCTGGCACAGAAAAGACGGGAATGGATTGTATTGAAACCCATGTTGAATTGTCGAGTTTTGTTGAACTGAAACTATGCGGGATGATAACAAACGTGAAGCCAAAGCGAGACATCCAAAACCGAGAAAAACTACTGAATCCATCCATCCATCCATCAATCAATCAATCAATCAGTCAGTCATCAACCGTTGCGCTCATTTCACCAACATCGTATCTCATATCGACTCCATTTTCACAAAGTATGTTTTGCATACGTAGCAACGCAGTATCCCAAGACGAGAAGAAGAAAGAGGAAGAAAAGTAGCTATAGATCATCAACGATCTACGATGACGAAGCCAGAAAACGAAAGGAAGTGGGAAGAGAGAAAAAAACGCTCTAATCATCAGCACAGGATATCAAGGGAGTCCGCTAGTCGCTGCAACTCTATAGACGCTGTCTTCCGAGTCTTTTGACGGGATTGGGGGGCTGGAAATTCTATGTGATTTAGGAGGAGGGAATTGTGACCTGGGCCAAGCCATCGGCGACCTTCTCGACGGCCTCGTCGGTCTTGCTATCGGTGGTGACCTCCACAGCCTGGGCGCCTCCCTTGGCGGAGGATTCAACATTGCTGCCGGCAGCAGCGGCCTCAGCAGCCTTGGCCTTCTTCTCCTTCTTCTTAGCTTTAGCGGCATCCTTTGCAGCCTTCTTGGCCGCAGCCTTGGCCGCTTCCTCTTCCTTCTTCTGGCGGTCGGCCTGGGAACCACCGAACATCTCGCGCCACTCGTCGGCCTTCTTGGGGTCGATACGAGAGAACAGGTACTTGGCCTTGCCGATCTTGTGACCCGGCTTGATGGCAGTCGGCTTCCAGCCGTCCTTGATGTCCTCCAGAGAGGGGATCAGGCCGAACGGCACGTCGAGCTGCTCGTTGATAGCCTTGGAGGTGGCGGGGAGGTAGGGAGAGAAAACGCTGGCCAGGAGATGGATCAAGTTGAGCACAGTACCGACGACCGCGGCAGCACGCTCGGGCTCGTTGGCAATCAACGAGTTATCAAGGCGGTTGGCCTGGATCAGACCGTTTCCGGCTTCGGCCAACTTCATCGCACTCACCACACCAGCGCGGAGGTGTGCACCCTCCATCTCTTCAACGTACTGTCTGAGAGTAGCCGTGACTTCGTCCAAGGTAGGCTGGAAACTCTCGGGGACAGTGAACTCGGGAACGACCGAGCCGTAAGATGCCGTAACAAGCTTGATGACACGGTTGACAAGGTTGCCCAGCTTGGCCAGCAGCTCGCTGTTGTTGCTCTCAACGAAGGAGCGCCATTCGAACTGGGTATCACCAGTCTCGGGACGGTTCTTCAGGAGGTAGTAGCGCCACACATCCGGGGGCACACCCGTCTCCTTGGCGCTGGTACCAAAGACACCAATACCTCTAGACTTGCTGAACTTGCCACCCTCGTAGTTCAGGTACTCCGTGGTGCTCAGGTGGTGAAGCATCGTCCACTTCTCCTTGGTTCCCAGCTGAGAACCGGGGAAGATGACACTGTGGAAGGGAACGTTATCCTTGCCCAGGAACTGATACAGCTGGACATCCTCCGGGTTCCGCCACCAGAGCTCCCAATCGGGGGTATAGTTGGCCGTGATGGAGGGGTAACCAATGCAAGCCTCAAACCAGACATAAAGCACCTTGCTCTCGAATCCCTCCAGAGGCACCGGGACACCCCACTTCAGGTCTCTGGTGATACCGCGGTCCTTCAGACCTTCCTTCAACCAAGACTCGGTGATGACACGCGAGTTCTTAGGCCAGTCGCCCTTTTCGATGGCATTCTTAGACCATTCTTCAATCTGAGGCTGGAGCTTGTCGAGGAGAAGGTGGATGTGTTTCGTAGAGCGGCGGACGGGGGTGGCGCCATCAAGCTTGCAGCGGGGGTTGATGAGGTCGAAGGGATCCAAGAGGTGACCGCATTTATCGCACTGGTCACCACGAGCATCGTCGTAGTGGCACCGGGGGCATTCACCTTCCACGTAACGATCCGCCAAGAAAGATCCATGTGTCTCACAGAAGGGCTGTTCCGCCGTCTTCTCCGTCAGATAGCCGTTCTCGTAGAGCTTCTTGAAGATGGCCTGGGAGATTTCGGTGTGTTGCTGGGTCGGGGTACGTCCGAAGTGATCGAAGCCAATCTCAAACCATTCGTACACCTGCTGGTGGATCTTGTTGTACTTGGCGCACAGCTCCTCCGGGGTCACCTTCTCCTCCAAAGCCTTGGTCTCGGTTGCCGTTCCATACTCATCGGTACCACAGATGTAGAGTGTTTGATGTCCGCAAGCCTTGTGGAATCTGAAGAAGTGGGTGTTAGCATTGTGGGAATGGAATTAATGAGAAAGCCCGCGAACAGGAGCCAGAGAAAGGGAGCAATTGGGGAGGAAGGGCAAAGGAAGCAGGATGGATAGATAGTACCTGGCAAAGACATCAGCACTGAGAACGGAACCAACAATGTTACCCAAGTGAGGCACGTTGTTGACGTAGGGCAAAGCACTGGTGACCAGGATATTGCGCTGGCCCTTCTTGGGCAAGATCTTAGAGTCGGAAGCCATGATGGAATTGGAGGCGGATGGCGGGGAATTGGACTATCAGCGGGATGGAGGGGTAGAAATGTTGCAACTTTTTCGCGGGTGCGGATGATTCATCGCTTCATCGCTTTCGGCCGCTTCTCTCCGCACTTTTTTTGGGCACTTCCCTTTCATATCATCTCATCTCCTACTGTTCCATTCCTTTGGCCCCCACTCCACGGCTGCAACTAATTGCAGATTCATAGATACCACTGTCGTGTTCTCTACTCTATTACCGTCTTATCTCTCATTCCTTCCCTCCCGTGCCTATCTCTTTATCCATCTTGAATCGCAATCATGGAGAACAATAACCTACTTGAGAGTCTGCTCGACCTGGAGGAAGAATTTTACCAAGAGGGCTACGATCTGGGTGCAGCGGATGGTGCACAAGCCGGGTATACAGAGGGTAGTGTGTTTGCTGTCGAGAAAGGATTCGAGAAGTTCCTCGAACTGGGAAGACTATACGGCAAAGCCCTGGTCTGGTCTCAACGGCTTGCAGATTCGCAGCTGTCGGGAAACCCCGAGTCCAATGGCCAGATTAACGGAGCCCCGGAGAGTGATCACAAAAAGGAAGAACCTTCCTTGTTGGATCCCGCCATTTGCAAGGAAATGTCGAGCCTTTCATCTAGCTCCAGGCTAGCCAAGAACATCGAGATCCTGCTGGAACTGGTAGACCCCGCTTCCCTGCCTATGGTGAACACGGAGGAAGCGGTGAATGATGTAGATGAGCGCATGAAAGGCGCTGCTGTTAAAGCCAAGTTGATCCAGCGTGCCGTGGGCGAGAGGGAAGACAACTCGGATATACATCCCGATGCCAAAGATCTCCCGGTGTCTGGCGATGGCACTGGCAGCATTGAAGACATTAGTTCCCTGAACATCCGGCATTAGTGGATGACTTGCTCTCTTCTTTTTCAATGGCAAGGATCTGCTTGGGGGTAAACAGACACTGTGCTTCTTTTGCAGCATCTCCCTCGGCCCTCCCCTCGGACGTTCTCCGATTTACAGGTCACCAGAACCTGCTTGCTCATTTTCCGCAAGCCTGGGAGCTTATCCGAAAACCAGAATGCCGAGACATACTAAGCCGCTCCGCAATATTGAGAATGGCTTGTCTTGGGGGAGAAGTTCCCGGAGGGGCGATGATCGTGCCCCAAAGTCGTTTGTACCCCACACTAAGAGGAGGGTTTCCAGTTACCGCATCCGTCCAACAGTCGCCCCTAAGACCTCAAAACCCCCCGAGGCAAGCCCCCCCATGTATGCTTGGGATCAAACTGGCTTGGATAGAAATCGGGATCATCCCGTTGATTACTCCTTCCTCTTTCCAATTACCCGCGCCATCTTCCGATGGATGGTCTACAAATATCACTGTATAGCCCACCGAGGGATCTGTTGATCGGAATGAAAGGCTGTATCTGGGCCTTCCTTGATCTCTTCGAAACGTCGACTTGACGGAACTTATATATGGAATTACAATTCACAATGAAAAATCTCCTGCTGTTACTTGCATCTTTCACGGGCAGTCTCGTCCAAGCCCAGACTGGCGTTACCCATCCCATCTCAGAAGAATGTGGCCCTTCGGTTGTCTGCGTCAATCACTATGCGAATGTGCTTCCGTGAGTCCCTCGTAAATCCCAGCTGCTGAAATCGCCCGGGCAGCCATTGACGTTCAGAATAGCTACCACTTCTTTCGCAATGTAAGCACAATGGACGCCGTTACGACCTTCGGTGATACCACCGTAGCCAACGGCACAGTCCTGCAAGACGTCAAGACCGCAGATTTCATTGTGTATAACAAAGAGAAAGGACTCGATATCCTAGGCTCGAACCCGAGCTACGAATATGTTTTTGCCGTGAACGATGCGGTGCATGAAGCCCCCGTCTACGTGGCATCGCAGAACAAACTGTACCTCTCGCAGCTCGCGCCGCCGCCAGGCTATCTTCCGCAGCTGGTT
The DNA here is from genome assembly GCF_013340325.1 of Aspergillus tubingensis. Taxonomy (NCBI): domain Eukaryota; kingdom Fungi; phylum Ascomycota; class Eurotiomycetes; order Eurotiales; family Aspergillaceae; genus Aspergillus; species Aspergillus tubingensis. The sequence continues at coordinate 3,023,021 of NW_023336283.1, forward strand.
GTCGATCTCAACCAGGATCCCCCAACATTATCCGAATACCTCTCTGATCCACCAGTCTATGCCCCCAATGGCGGCACGTTCCATGACGGCAAAATCATCTGGGGCGCATCTGGCGGCAATAGTTCAATTGGCGGGACTGAACAACGCATCTCCCTCAGAACCTTAGATCCAGAGACAAATAAAACAACGAGCCTGGTCAACAATTACTTTGGATACTACTTCAACACCATTGACGACATTGCCGTGCATCCCAAGACTGGCGATATCTGGTTCACAGATCCACGTAAGCTCTCACCACTACCATGTGCCATGTGGAATTCGCTAATTGATATACCCCGATGTACAGAATACTCCTGGTTCAACGATATCACAGACACCCCTCCCCAGCTTCCCTGCGCCAGTTACAGATATAACACTTCTTCTGGGGCTGTGGTAGTTGTGGACGACTCAATCGGTCAGCCCAACGGGATTGCTTTCACCCCAGATGGATCTATCGTATACATCAGCGATACTGCGGCAGTCAGCGCTCCTATTGATCCCAAATATGGCCATCCGGGCAGTACGTTTAATACCACGCATCGGCGGTATGTAAAGCCTGAACCTGATATGCTCGAAGACCCGAAAGGTGACTAATCCATCTCTTTTCTCCTTCTATAGGACCATCTATGCGTTTGACGTGAGTGAGGATGGAGCCCACGCTTATAACAAACGGGCCATTTATCTGGCACCAGGCTTTGTCCCGGACGGACTGAAAGTGGCAGCGAATGGGTACATTCTGACGGGATGTGGTCGAGGTGTCGATGTTCTTGACCCTTCTGGGGAGCTGCTCTTGACAATTCAAACCAATTACACGGTCCAGAATTTTGCCTGGACGGGCCCGGAGCTGAAGACACTGTGGTTGATGGGCAATGGAGGAATCAGTAAAGTCGAATGGAACCTGCCCGGCCAAGTGTTGAAATAGACGCGACATGGGTGATCAGTGCGATTTCCCCTTGCTATCTAATGTCTCATTACGAATAAGCCAATAACAAGGGCTACGATTGAACGATGCCTTATGCATTGATTTCTCAACATAGCACTTTGGCCAACAATATAACTTTTAGATAGTTTTCCTAACTGAATCCCGTACCGTCATGACAAGAAGTATGTACGCATAAAATCTATCGTAATTTGCATTCATCCGCAGCTGCCAACTATACTTGCAGCTTATTGTTCCAGACCACGGGTGGCCATGGCAAGGGCACCTTCCTTGGTCTGGTGGCCACCAATGAAGCCACTGGCGTGAACGAAAACGGCACCCTCGGGAACCTTGGGCTTTCCAGATTTCTCAGCCTCCGCGGCCATAACACCGTCGAGATCGGCGTCGCGGACACCCCGCCACGCCTCGGGAAGAGGCTTGCGGGACACGAAGCTACCCTCGTTCACAGAGACGCACTGCACACGCCACTTCGAATCTTCTGCCGCACTCTCGGGGTACAGAACATAGTAAGCCTCCTCATCAGGGTTGGTTTCCTCTGATCCAGAGGCTTCCTTCTCGAAGTTGTAGAGGTGCTCCTTCCAGGGCACACCACCCTGGGGCAGGACGATGATCCGGCCGGACGGGTGAACGTCCCGACGGGAACGGTAAGCAGCGCCTACGGTGGTCCGCGCAGGCAGCCAGGAGGAAACAGCATGGTGCAACTTGCGAGCAAAGACGTTGCCAATGAATGTGCTGGCTCTGGCGAACAGACTATCCTCGTCCTGAGGCTCGCCGGGAGGGCAAGTGGGGTCCGGGTTGTTCATGTCACCCACCACGGAGGTGATGGTGATCCCGCCATCCTTGAAGCGCTTCTGGATGTTGGCAGCGGAAACAGCAGCGGGGTCGTAGACAGAGACACCATTATCGTTGGCATCAATGGCTTCAATGAAATCGGTGTAAAGCTTCTCGTACAGGAGAGTCACGTCCTCATGGTCCACGGGCAACGAGGTGTGCTGGGCGATGATGGCCCGGCCGAAGTGCATGTACACCAAGCCCGCGGAGGAGAGCTTGGTGTTGTGGTTGGGGAAAGTGGTTGCGAAAGTGCGCTGGTGATGATCATAGCGGTTGCTGGCAGCATCGTACTCTCCGCCCACGTCGACGACGGTGTGGCAGGTAGCTAATTGAGCGGGGTCTCTGGTCCGCAGGAGGGGAGAGGAGGAGTATGTGGGCAGAAGACGGAGGAGATAGACAGCAAGAGCCTCATCGGCGTGGAAGTGACCACTGCGCAGGGAAAAGAGGAAGAGTTAGCACATCGCAAATCTATGAATGGAGGGGAAGCCGGAGAAGAAGCTTCTGCGCGTACTCACTTGTGAGTTCCAATCAAGGGAGAGGAGGTCTTGACTTTCTTCGCAGCAGTTTCGGCCATGGTGAAGAATCGACGCCAGCGGAGCATATACTAATAGAAAAGCAGAGAAAGAGTGAAAGATGGAGATGAAAGAGGTTCAAGAAATGGTTAAAAGTAAAGTACTACTAGGTAATCGGAATACTACAGTAAGTTACCTTTTGGAGAAAGAACCAGTCTATGAGGGGTCTGGATTGGGGATCGGGTTGGTATCTGTGATTTGTGATTGGTTGACTGGAAGAACAGCGCCTTCCACAAGAGGAAAAGACCTGGGCGAGTTTGCAACTGCCGCTTGACTTCATCGGGCTGCTCTTTAGGGCTTTTATCGCAAGGGCTTAACGGAAGCATGTGAAAGAGAGGGGAAGAACTAGTCCTGAAGAAGAAATCCGTGTATGTAATCAGCTAGATTTACGTACTGTATGCTGTATGTCTGCTGTATGTTTTGTTAGATATCCTGAAGGATTCATTCAGCCAACTTCGATCTTGTTCCGTTGATATTTATTTCTTCAACCATCTCCACCAGTTTGGGCATCATCTTTTCCTTCCTGCAACTTCTTTCTTTTTATTTTCCCCTTCTGACCGCTACTTGCAGCCGACTAAGCATCTGGACCAGCTCCACCGCCTTCCGTTCTACGCTAAAACGGGTGGAGTGGATTTGGTGTTATTATTATTATTATTACTATTGCGACTATCGTCGAATTGCCCACCTAAACTCGGTCTGCGCCCCCCGGCTTCATCGCCCCTTTCCTGGTTTTTGTGCCTCTACTTTCTGTCCATCCCGAGTCGCTGCGGCTGTTAAGCTTTTGCGCCTCTGTCAGTGGCTCTGTCCCGAGAAAAAGAAAAAGCGAATCTGTCCAGCGATCGGTTGGCGTGTCTGACACTATTTATCCTTTGCACGTGCCACAACCAGTCCAAGCCCAGTCCCATCCCATCATCCATCATCCATCATCATATTCCGTTCCGCTTAAGTGATAAGATCAAAATCTTACATCGCCTGGAAAGAAGAGGGAGAATTTTTCTATTTCTTCATAGACCCAGCTAGCATCGCCCTGCGAGCTCAAAACCCAGTCTAGAATTCGGGAAATCGGGCTTCATGTATCCTTAAATCGGGATTTCGTCACTCTCTCGCGCTTCCACCCCAAGATTAACTCTTGGAGGCTGTCTAACCTATTAAGTTGACACCGCGTCCGTCCGTACCTGCTCGCTCTATCCTCCAGCATATTTGACCCTCCCCGTGCCTCATCTGCTTCTCTCGCGCGCGTCCCCTGTCCAGTAGCCCTGGGCCATATTGTCCGATGTGGTTCTTCCGCGCCCTTTCGTCGGCCGTCTTTCTGGCCGTCACCGTCTCTTCCATTCCCCTCGCCTTTGATGTGGGTGGGAAAACATGCGGTCTGGCCTATTCCTTGTCCCTGGCCACCTTCTATTTCCTATTTTCGCTTCTGCGCCTCACTACGCCTGATCGGTCATGGCTCCGCTCCTCCCTGATCGTCGTCATTAGCTCGACGCAATGGCTCATTATTCCGATCCTGCTTATCTGGTCGCTGAACCGCTTCTCGATCGATACCGATAATGCTGGCTCTTGGGTGGAGCGGACCTTTACGGGCAAGAGAGCCCACGACTCGTCGATCCAGGAGTGGCTGTTTGGGCCTGATGGGCTGGTGGAATCAGTGACTATCGGGAACTGGGATAAATTGCTGAGATGGTCGACCCCGGTTTTCCAGCTGGTGGAAGGATTCTGCAGCTTATTGGTCATCCAGGCTGCAGGGCAGATTACCCGCTGGCTTGTCAACCATGGTGGGCGAAGCGATAGTTGGATGGTATGTCCACGTCACTCCATAGCCCACATTGGCAGGATGCCTATTTGCTAATTCGTGCTTCGCTAGATCGGTCTCCTGGTACTATCCGCCTCCATCATATCGAGCTCGGTATACTTCCTGTGGCGGGTCCTCCAATTCCCCGAGATCTCAAATGTTGATGCCGCTTTGATCGGGGTATCCATCACCTGTGCCGTGATCCTCTGCGCGTGGGGCATTGGCAGTGGGCGAGGAAACCCAGTAGAAAGTTCTCTACTGTTCGCGTACATCGTTCTCTGCATCTACCAGATTTTCACTGATTACCAGCCATCGCATCCTGTGGAGCAAGTACCTTCCCCCGCTCAAGCCGGGGACTTCCCGCCGCTTCCTCCTATTATCATGGCTTCCTACACGACCCTGATGCACGCCTTGTCCACCTTGCCCTCCATCATCCACGCCGCCTTCAACGTTATCACGGCAGTGTTCGGTGCCGTCACCCCTTCCGTATTGATCTCGCTCACATATCGAATCCTGGTTCTGTACGCATCGACTCGCATCATACCCGCCGTCCGCGAAGCGGGTGCCCGAGCTCTTTCCCAAGAAGCCTCGTTGGACGACTCCGATGCGGCGGGCCAATTCTTGGGCGTACTAAGCTACTTCTCTCCGTCCATCCTCATCGCCGTGTACACCAGTCTCCTGATGCAGCATTTCGCTTCTACCTCTCAAGCAATGGGTGGCAGTGGCGAGTGGTGGAGCACCCAAGGAGCCGGCGGTGGAAACCTTTGGCGGTGGGCCAACCTCGCCGGCACCATGGCCTTGTACGCTGTCGAGTTGTACCTCGGTGAGAACGACGATCTGGACTCCGGACTCGCTGGTCACTGGAAGACCGACTGAATGGAGCCGTTAAAAATCTGGATGCAACATTCTGGCATCTTGTCGACGTGGACTGCGGAGATACCGCAGCCTTCGTCGGAATCGCTTGGCTCTTCATTTACAACTATCGAGCCGGACACGGACGCCTTTCGAAGCCTACAGCTGAGGCTACTATTGCCCGGATTCTTCGACTTTTCAGGCTAGACTATGCCAGGCACCCAAAGCATGCTTTTCGCTGGAGCTTCTATCAAAAGCACTTCGAAGGCTAGCATTGTCATTTTGCTATCTCAGATACTATTACATTTCTTTGAATGGGGACCGGAAGCACAGAAGCTTTTCCATTGGCCCTACTTGCAGCATCCCACTCTGAGTATGTTACTCCGGTAATACAGGTACGGGGCAGCAAACAGCTCTCGACCACACCCTTCACACAGCTATACCAGAGCCATGCAATCATTGCCCCCCTAGCTGGGTGGCAATGATAATGTATAGCCTTTGTCGGTCATGAGCACCCCACCCGCGACGGCGGGTTCAATAATGGTGCACTCGGCTTATTTTGCTGCCTTGCTGTCCCTGCAAACACTCTGTGGGCCCCTTCCGCTCGGGGTTTAGGTACCCTCCTGCCTTTCATCGCTCCTTTCTAAACTGGTCCTCTCTCAATTACACTATGGTCTTGCGAGCCACTCTTGTTACTATACCCCAGTCGTTTTGCTGAGTCGTCAATTTATTTTTATTTTTATGCAATTATTTTTCTCTTCCAATTCGCAATCAAGGATCATATAACAGCATGTATTGCCCCATCCCAGGCTTTGTTGCCTTTTGTGTGCCTTAGACGAGTTCTTATACCCAATGACAGTTTTGCGATGGAAGATACGATGTCTTCCCCCCGCCTGTAGCGATCTTGTATTGGTCATCTTCATGTTACACATAGCGCAGAATATCAACTGAGCGAAAATCACGTTGCCGGCACCCAAGGTGCGCTATTCCGCACTCCTAAACGGATGGGATAGTAAATGCACACGGGATGCATTCCGCCTACCGTATCAATGTAGAGCTCACACATACGGCATGGGATCTGAGACCGCAACATGGACGGAGAAAAACCATCAATTTGCATTTTGGCCCTGATGAGGGCTCGTTTGCCAACGTACTTCAGGAATAGAACAGATGCCATGTGCATTGCCATCTCCGAATTGAACCGTGTATCCAGCACGCACTCACTCACGTACTCCTCCATCCATAAGATAACAACAGTATGCGAAACGATCTCACGTTCTGTGCGGCATCACACACACACATATGAGCGGGAATGAACGCACCAGCAAGGGGCCTGTGGGATAATTGGACCAGCAAATGACCAATATATGTTCTGCAGCTGATATTGACAGAGAAGAGAAGAAGTTTCAAAACGAAAAGCGTTGAGGTGACCTCAAAGCCGATACCACGAGCAACGAATCCTGAGAGGACGGGTCCAGTAAGCGAGCTTGGTCCAAGTAGACGGCCTCAGAGCACAGCTCCGGCTTGAGCTTTTGATAAGTGGCCCTAACTGGACCGAGCCTCGGCTCCCGCCGCCCTTGCAACTTCATTGCCGCCAGCTCTGAAACAAGGCCATTCTGTTTTTTCCACAGAAATCGCTAGAAACGGAAAGGGGAGAAGAAGGGAAACAAATGTCGTAAATACATTAAAATCGATCCATAGCGCCAGGCTCTTTTGATGCCACCACCACCGACGGGGAAACCAGAGACATGATGCGAAACAAGTGTGAACGGGGCATGGAGAACACGAATGACAGTTCAGGCATTTATTGCCGGATCGGGACACCGCCACGCGCTGGGGGTGGGCTCACGCTGTCATCTTCCTTCTTCTCGGCTTCCTCGGTCTCATCCGCACTTGTTTCCCGTTGCAGATAACTTGCCTCCTTCACAGGGCTTCGGCTCTGAAATCCGATGGAGCCGGGATGACCACTGATGCTACCAGGGATCTGCTGGCCTCCTTGAGCACTGATGCTGCCGCCATTGCTTGCAGCCGCAGGGTTGTTAGCACCAGGCGAGGTGGCAGTTAGGTGAGGAATGTTCTCCGGGACGGGGTGCTGGGAGCCAATGTTGGTGACACCGACGTCCGAAGCCTTTCCGGCCTTGCTGAGTGCGTAGTCACCCGAGTCAAAGTATTTGCGCTCCTAAACAGCAACAAGCCCGCGATTAGAGGGTTGACGGACAGACTGCGCGAAGACAATTAAGTCGGCATACCTTCAGTTTGTTCTGCAGGAGGTCTTTCTTGGTGGGCATCTTGCCATAGAGGCGGAAGAGCCGCTGCTCATCCGGGCTCATTTTCTAGATAGACACAAAGTCATTGTCAGTCCAATAAGGAACATTATTTTCAAAGGGATTAGTCGCTCGGGAAAGACTCACGCTAGTATCGATCTTGTTCTGCTGATGGGGATTCATATTGGCGAACCAAAGTTGAAAATTGAGGATTGACAGGAGAGAAAGAAAGACAGTAAAGTCGGTGACGAGAAATAGAGAAGGAAGAGTTGGGCAAAAATAAGGTGAGGTTGTTAGGTTGTTGAGGGGGGGACAGGACTGGGTGAGGCGTGGTCACTGGAAGGGAGTGTCGTCAGGAAACCCCACCGATGGCGGGGAGGAAAGTATAGATTCCACAGGATGGGACGACACCAATAAGTTGGTCGAGTTGACTGAACCAAAGGGGGGGGTGGAAGGGAAGGGAAGGGCGTGAAAGCAAGAGAGAACGAAGAAGATAAAATTGAAATGAACTGAGTTGGTCAAACCGAGAAGATAAGAGAAAGAAGAGAAAAAGGGGGGGGGAGGGGATGAGTTGAAAGTGGGAGGAGGAAGAGGCAGAAGAGCAAGTCAAGCAAGCAGTCCGAAGATAAAGAGAGACAGAGAGACAGAGAGAGAAGTGACCTTGCCCGTCATAATTGGGGGAAGGTGCCACTGCCCGATAGTTGGCTGTGACCGTCTCAGTACCAACCCTGTTCTCCGCTAATGTCGATCCACCTGTACCCACAATGCCTGTTATAGTATGATGCTATCTGCATCTGGTTTAGTCTGGTGTATTCTGGAACGGATCCACTACCTCGTGACTATACTGTTACATACCAATACCGACCTTGCCGGCAACTCACTTCCAGCATAAATCAATCGGTAAATTCACAAGAGTTAATTTAACGTGTGTATGGACTGTTGTACAATTTCATGTTCACCACAGATCTATGTAATTCTGCTTGACGGCGGTGTCAATGCCATCAGTGGTTTTAGTGCAATTAGTAAATTAAAGAACTACTACTTAGATTCAAGTGCCGATAGTCTTTATCGTTGTTGGCCTTGATAAGTTGCCGGTTTATCGATTAGAAACCAAACCCAGCCAACCCCTCCATGGTTTCATTGTGAAATCAGATGCAGAGAATATCCAACAAATCACTCTTTTTTTTTTTTTTTTATTTAATTATGCAAATATTCGATTAGAAGTAAACTGCCTCATCTGCTTCAGAGTCCCCTGGTAGTAATTGCAAGATGTAAATAGGGAGTGGTAATGTGATGGTGGTGGTGGTGAACTTGTCGGGGTGGTATTATTAGTACTCGGTATTCGACCTCGAATTGACTTCTTCAAACGGAATCAAATTCAGCAGCTCTTCTCCATTCTGCCCCTCCACGAACGCATCGCACTCATCTCTTCTTCCAGTCTTGCTGGATTTTATTTCCACGTAGGATATTCCCCATTGTTCTCTCTCTCTGTCCATACTATTCAAAATTCAGAATTATCTTGGGACATTTTTTCTTTCCTATTCTCATAATTCTTGGTTGCCGTTATATTCTGACGACAAGAAAAGGGAAAAGAAGAACAAGGTATAACTACCTGGGACGACACACTTTGGCTGGTTCACACCTCTTCTCTCGATACACCCATCCAATTGTAAACGCTCTAAGCCATTGTCTCAACTGCAGGATACATCAAATCCTTCCAATTGCGACACCATGTCCGCGCAAGGTTCGGAACCCGTGACCATTGTGGTCGAACATCTGGACCCCGAGCTGGGCGCTTGGTCCGCCCTGGAGTATGGCTGCATTGCCCGTGAATCACACGCCGCGGGAAGCAAATTTCTCCTCAGTTCGGTGCCCACCTCCTTGCAGATGCCAGAAGACCTGGCTGCTACCCCAGGCCTTGGGGTGGAGCATCGCAGTGTCGAGCAGATCTTTGCGGATCGGAAATCCAGAGTCTGCCTGCTGGACCCCGCTGCCACCGTGGAGTTGAGTCCCGCTGATGCAGACACTTTTGATGTCTTCCTTTTCGGAGGGATTCTTGGTGAGTGCTCCTAATCATCGAGCCTGGACTGTCGGAGGTATCTAGTTGGCATTACGATATTTCCAAGATAGCTAACCGTCGAGATCCGTTGGTCTTCAGGCGATGATCCTCCTCGTGGTAAGTTCCCTTTTGAAATAGCAGTAACCATGAGGTTCAAGCTGTTGACGAAATGGATTCAGATCGGACTTCCGAACTGCGCAAGAAGGGTTATGCCGGAAGAAGACTGGGCCCTAAGCAGATGACCACGGACACGGCGGTGCGTGTTACGCGCATGGTCGTGCATGAGAAAGGTCAACCCCTGCTTCTCCGGACAGTGAGATGAGAGACAAGAGCTGACCCCGGGACAGTGCCCCTGGAGCAAATTCAGTACATTGACTACCCGGAAATTTTGATTAACGAGCATGAACGCACCGAGATGCCGTTCCGCTATGTAAAGGGCGATGATGGAGAGCCAATCATGCCCAAGGTGCGTCCTGGAAGAACCTCTCACCCACAGAGACATCAATTCTCATCTCACGATATCACTGACAAATCCCAGGGCATGGTTGACTTGATCAAAAAGGATGCTGACCAGGGCATCGATGATCTTGTTTGATCTGGTATACCAGCAGCGGACGTAGCTTGTCCGAAAAATAAACATCTGTACAGGATAGTTAAAGAGAGAAATATAATAAGAAATCATGAGCGCTAGACCCGCAAGATGTAGAAGGACTAAGTCATAGACCCTAAGGACTGACCCGATTCGGGCGAACTCTTGGCTAGCACCGGCGAGAACTACATCACGGATAGCTTCGGAAAAGGGAAAGCGATATGGTCAGATAACCATTGGAGCTATTGCCACGAGGACATTGTGGCGTTCTATCTGGCCGATTCACACAATGCATGAGAAAGACACAGTCAGAAAAGTCATAGAACCAGAGAATGCGACGGGATTCGAGTCTTTCTATAGAAGCAACCTATAGAGCCCCCAAATAGGCAACGATAGGCTGAGACGGTCTGGAAACGGTATCAGAATGGTTTCATCCCTTCCATCAGGCCGCTTCTCACGCCTCTTTAGGGTGCGTAACAATCGTAACGGGATCAGCCAGATACCGGCTGATACGGGGCCATACCGAGCGCCGCCCCGTCTGGCCACGCCATCCTCTTATGCTCTCTCTATCCACTCTCTCTCCCTCAGCTGTCTCTCTCATCCACTTCCCTTTCCCATCTTTCGCCCTCTCCCTCCCCTTTTCTCCTTCAGAGTCTCTTGAACTTCACATCTGGCGCGTGTCTGGACAGCGGCTCTTGTGCTAGAGGTCACAAACACTCCTACCCCGCCTCCCTCTGGCCTTGACCTTTATCCCTGTTCCTGAACCAGGTTCCCTCCCGGTCCTCTCCGCCGACGTAATCCCCGAGAGCGTTGCTTCCCATTACCTCCGCCCCCAAGGGTGACGGGTAAGCGAAAAGTGCAAGGCCCCGCTGGCTGAAATTCGATGACTCCTTGAGCGCGATTTCAATCCCACTTGGGACCGTTTCCTCCGCGCCTTCTTCGGCACTATCTACTACTACCCCGGTCATCCGCCTCCGCCGCCGCCGCCGCCGCCATATCTCAGTCCTAATCGCCTACACATGGTCTCCTTATCATTCCGCGGGGAGACCACTTCCATTCCCTCAATGGCGTCCTGGTTGATCTCAACGCTCCTTTTTCTGAGCCCGTCCTTGGTATCAGCCAAGTCGGCCGCAGACTATTATGTTCACTCCTTGCCCGGTGCCCCCGAGGGGCCCTTGCTGAAGATGCATGCTGGGTAAGCTTCAATATTCCGGAACGGTTCGCTTAGCACTCATATACTGACTTGCGGCCTCCACGCGCAGCCATATCGAGGTGGATCCACAGAACAATGGAAACCTTTTCTTTTGGCATTATCAAAATCGCCATATCGCCAACCGCCAACGAACCGTGATCTGGCTGAACGGTGGGCCCGGATGTAGTTCCATGGACGGCGCATTGATGGAGGTCGGTCCGTATCGCCTGAAGGACAATGAAACCTTGACCTATAATGAGGGTTCCTGGGATGAATTTGCCAATTTGTTGTTCGTCGATCAGCCAGTTGGAACCGGGTTCAGTTACGTCAACACGGACAGTTATCTCCATGAGCTCGATGAGATGTCGGCTCAGTTCATTGTCTTCCTGGAAGAGTGGTTCAGATTATTTCCGGAGTATGAACGCGATGATGTATGCTGCAATAACCCGCTCTACCCTAGCCTCGCACCCTAAAGGATTCTTTACTAACATCTCCCACAGATCTACATTGCCGGCGAGTCCTACGCCGGTCAGCATATTCCATACATCGCAAAAGCCATTCAGGAACGGAACAAGAATGTTCAAGGAAAGACCATCGCTTCGTGGAATCTGAAAGGTCTATTGATTGGCAATGGTTGGATTTCTCCAAATGAACAGTACATGTCCTACTTACCCTACGCATATGAAGAAGGCCTTATCAAGGAAGGCAGCCGGGTCGCGAAGGAACTCGAAGTCTTGCAGTCAGTCTGCAAGTCCCGGTTGGAAACGGGCAAGAACAAGGTCCATCTGAACGATTGCGAGAAGGTCATGAATGCTCTGTTGGATAAGACGGTCGAAGACAACCAATGTCTCAACATGTATGACATCCGCCTTCGTGACACCACCGACGCATGCGGTATGAACTGGCCGACCGACCTGGAGGACGTGAAGCCTTACCTGCAGCGAGAAGATGTGGTTAAAGCGCTTAACATCAATCCGGAGAAGAAGTCTGGCTGGGTGGAGTGTTCAGGAGCAGTGAGCAGCGCCTTCAATCCGCAAAAGTCCCCGCCTTCGGTTCAACTACTTCCTGGCTTGCTGGAATCGGGCCTTCAAATCCTTCTTTTCAGCGGAGACAAGGACCTAATTTGCAACCATGTCGGAACAGAACAGCTCATCAACAACATGAAGTGGAACGGGGGCACCGGTTTCGAGACCTCACCCGGCGTCTGGGCTCCTCGACACGACTGGAGTTTTGAAGGCGAGCCGGCTGGTATCTATCAATATGCCAGAAACTTGACTTATGTGCTCATCTACAACGCAAGTCACATGGTTCCCTACGACCTTCCCCGTCAGAGCCGGGACATGCTAGATCGCTTCATGAATGTCGATATCGCAAGTATCGGAGGCAGCCCCGCCGACTCGCGCATTGACGGCGAGAAGCTGCCCCAGACGTCAGTGGGTGGCCATCCTAACAGCACCGCGGCGGAGGAGCAGGAGAAGGAGAGGATCAAGGAGACGGAATGGAAAGCCTACGCCAAGTCAGGTGAAGCCGTTCTCGTTGTCGTCATTATCGGAGTATTAGTTTGGGGCTTCTTCATCTGGCGCAGCCGCCGGCGTCACCAGGGATATCGGGGCGTCTGGCATAAGGACATGAGCGGAAGCTCTGTTCTCGAGCGGTTCCACAACAAGCGCACGGGAGGCGCAGATGTCGAAGCTGGGGATTTCGACGAGGCCGAACTCGATGACCTTCATTCTCCGGATCTCGAAAGAGAACACTACGCTGTGGGCGATGACAGCGACGAGGATGATATCTCGCGACAGCATTCTCGACAGGCCTCCCGAGCTGGGGGCAATCATAATCTATCCTAGTTCATCTTTTGTTGGGTAAACTTGTGATGGTGTAGGTGTATGGCTTGCTTCGGGTTTTGGCCTTTGGTTTTTGTTTTCTTGGCCACGAAAGGATGTGCTCCTTATGTGCATTTATCATCTTATCTAGGTTGCTACCTGGCATCATTTAACATCTAGACATGAACAAAGTTTATGACCGCTTCCTGATATATAGCCCAGACACAATGCTCTCCCCGTCTATAAGCCACGAATCTCATATACCGGTAAACATCGTATAGACCTCAATATAGTCGATATCCAATTGCAACTTCCCCCTCCCAAATAATTACCGCTTCACCGTCCATACCTTGACACTGCCATCATCAGCGGTAGTGACCAAGACCTCTTCCTCCCTGCTCACGTCACGACCACGATCCGCACGCTTGGCCCAGGCCACATGGTTGATCTCATAGATGCCATGCGCCCCCGGCAACACCGCCAGAACCGCCCACTCCGGCCGCACAGCACCCTTTGCCGCAGCCGCAGGCGGATCCGTATCCATAGGCTGCGACTCACCCGCAGAAGCATCATCATCCACCACCACCAAGCGCTCCTCATAGATCACAATGCGACCATCCGCACCCACAGACGCCAGCAATCCCGTGCGCTTGCTCCAAGCGACCGCATAAACAGCCAGATCATGTACCTTGGGCAAGACCGTCTCCTCCTCCCAAGTCTCATCCAGGCCCGTCGGACGCAAAATACTCGGCATGCCTGTACCCCCAGCAGCAGCCTGCTCCTTAGGCTGTCTCCTCCAGACCCGGACGGTGCGATCATCCGAGCACGAGACAATACGCGGACCCGACAACTCCCTCTTCACATCCTCCTTCCACTGCGCCAACAGCGTCTCCTCCGAACAAACTGGCGCATTCTCCACACTCTCCCAATCCACAAACCAGACGGTCCCCTCATGACCCCGCAAACAAGCAACCTGTCCCCAATCATCCAGATCCTCGCGCCAAATACGAATTGTATCATCGTAGCTCGCACTAGCCAAACACTCCTCCACCGGATGCCACGCCACACACTTGACATCTCCCTCGTGCTCTTGCATCACTGCCACCGTCTCGAAGTTATTGTCCCCGTCATCCAGATCCTCCCAGATCCAGATCGATTTGTCCCGCGAACATGTCGCAAGGAGCATTCCCGAGGGGGACCACGAGACGGATTTGACTTCGCTGTCATGTCCATCGAGGAGGACGGCGAAGCGCCATTCTTCGTCTTCATCATCTGCGCCGCCGTCACTGTCGTTGTCTGCAGCTTGCTGTTGACGGAGAATGTCGGTCTCTTGCGCTTGCTCTTGCTGTGACTCGCTCTTGGTGGTGATATCTTGACCCAATCCCCATCCTTCATCACCAGTCGTCTGTCCATAACTGTCCCACCGACGCCATATCCCCGCGGTGGCGTCGAAACTACCCGTTGCGAGCACGCTCTCGCCCTGGACATGTGGCTTCCATGCTGCTGTGCGGACGCTGCGCTTGTGTCCGCCGGAGATGGTGGAGAGGAGCCGGAAGTTGGTCAGGGAGTAGACGCGTACGGTCTTGTCGGAGCTGCAGGTGGCGACGATGGGAAGTCGGGGGTGCGGTGCTGTTAACCAGGTGCGTTCGAGCGAAGGCGGGGTCAAATCCGACAGCAGCTGGAGGTGGGGGAGCGAGGAGGCGGGATGGTCGACGGCGGCCATGGTGATGATTGAGGGTATTCCGGTCTATATTTAGAGCGCCTCCTTGCTTTCCTGCCGCAAATGTCTACTCGGGCTCTTAGGAAGTCGGTAGATGGTCCAATGGGAGAGGATGGAAATAACGTGGGATTTGGCGGGGAGCGAATACTGACTGATAATGTCGTCGTTGCCGTGGATCGGCGATTAGTCACGTCACAGCGCGCTGAGCTCACCAGTTGGCGGTTGTAAAAGGGTTTGAATATAAAAAGCATGACTTCATTCTACAGATCACTCATTCCATCCATATAGAGCCCCGGAGATACAAACTGCGACTGTATAGATTCGCGTTCACATTAGGTACAGAAATATCAACACTACGCCTTCACATCCTAGTCTACCCTCCTGTTATAGACAGATATCCCTCCAAAGAAGCCCATGTAAAAATAAGAGACCATAAAGTAACGGATGAAAGAGAGAGAGAGAGAGAGAAAGGCCCCTGTCAGCCCAAAATATACAATTGGCATTACGCTCCAGTCTGAAGCCCAAACACCCTAGGCCAAGATGCGATCGTAGATCATGCCATGACATAACCAGTCCACTTCACGCATCTTCTCCAACTCCTCGGTCAATTGCCCGACCTCTGTCACGAACTCAGGCATACCGGCTCCTGCTAGACTCTGGCTAGCCGTAGTAGTGGCCCGCACCCTCTCGCTGGCGCTAGACGCGCTCATACGAGAGAGGATGTGAGCTCGTAGACGCGACAAGATCAACCGTGCCACAGGGTCCGTAAAGCTGGCAGCATTGGTCGCGCTCCCGCACGATCCTGCAGAGCCAATGGATCCTGCAGGTTCGGACACGGTAGACGAGGAGGCAGCAGACGGGCCCGACGGGTCTGGATCCGTTTGGATCTCGACTGTCGTCTGCGTCGCTCCCGCCGGTGCGGCAGCGGCGCAAGCGGCACCTACTGGCGCCAGCACTCGTCGAATGGTGGCTGCCAATTGGGCGCTCGCACTAGGAGGCATTGGGTGAGTGGACTCTAAGATCGACTGGACCCGATCAGGTTGGATCTCATTGAAGTCGAGGGACAGGATTCGGTCAGCCTCGGCCTTCCATTGAGACCGCACATCACGTTTGAGCAGGTTCTTTGCCGTTAAGAGTATGGACGCCGTGGCAACGATCCGAAATGCTTGGGCATGTAGCCGCCCAAGCCGCTGGCGATCCAACTCCAGTGTCTCAGGAATCAGCTCGTCGGACACGGGGGCGTTGCTCAGCACCAGATCCACCAATCCTTGCGCGTAGATCTTTGCCATAGGGGGTTGTGGCTCGCCATTTACGTTCTCCGGATCACGCTTCCGCATCTCATCTGCGAGAACCTTTCGGTACGTCCGCCAGAAACGGCGGGTCTTCCCGAGACTCAACGAGCCATCTTGGAGACCTTTCTCGAACGTTCTCTGTTCGTAGCCAGGCGCCTCCTGAATGAGCTGCGGCGCCGCCATCTGGATCATGAAATTGGTGTGATCGAGAGACAGGAGATCGATGATTCCCATAAGTCTTGCTAGGCGATCGATCGCATCCCCGGACGTATCCTCGACAAAGGCCTTGACCACAGGGTCGCGATACGGTGCGCAGAGCTTCGGAAGGATGGTATTCATAAACTCGAAAAATTTATCGTAGGAAAAAGCGCCAGCCTTGCACTGGTTCTCGATTAGTTTAGGATCCAGCACTTCACTGATCAATACGTGGAGCGAATTGCCAGGCCGAAGAGAGCGCAGCAATCGATCCTGAATCACAGTAGCCATAGCCACCGTCCAGTTCGTGCCCAGACCGTCATCAACATCCCTGCGCATCATTTCGCACATATGCTCCATTATCCGCCTGCGCGGTTCCGTATATTGTTCCTCATCAATCTTGAACGCCTTGTTGATGAGGAGCTCATGGACCAACGCCCGGTTCTCTGGAAGGGCAGTAAGGATACGGGTGAACCGTTCATGAGGTGAAATCCGCTGCCTGTCTAATTCTTTCAACACTGCGCTATCCACGTTGTTGAATGTCTCACTGATAGGAGAGGCAACACTCTCAGTGAGAGCTTCGGTGGAGGGCGCAACTTCCGCTGACCGCGGGATAGCTTGCTTCTTAGAGGCAGTACGTTTCTTCTCACGCTTGGCCTTCTTCAAAGCATCGCGCACCATCTGCATGGCCCGATCAGACCCCGCCAGACGCTTCAGCCTGGCAAGGAGCAATATCTGGTTTTGTCTGATCCCCTGCCGATAATCGTCGGCCACACCACCGGCACGATCATCCTTGACCGTCTGCCAGATCAGCTCCAGCTCGATAAACTGAGCTAGCATGATCTCAATCAAAACGCTGGAATCATGCGTCTTCCACGCATGGAACGCAGAGAAAAAGACACTGTATGCCTCACACAGCACCTGGAGCTCAGTGGATATGGACAGAGGCGAGCAGCAGCCGGAGGAGAGCAGAGGAGTGACTTGCTCGAACGCCCCGAGGAGCTCTCGTGCTTTGGCAATCAGGTCCTGTTCCTGTTCTCCGTTGCTGCTCAGAACCTCTGTAGGATGAGTGACAATCAAGTAGCTGCTCAAAAACGTGCGTACAGCACCCCGGCCGCCCATGGTGCCGCTTTCCATGTCTTGCAGCCCGCAGAGTCGAAGGACGCGGGCCGTAGTGGTCAGGACTGGATCCGCCGATAGCAGGGCACCCACATTCTCAAAGGTCATGTCACGGATGCGACCGGTGGTCAGGCCTAGGTCAATAAACTCTCGCATGATCAGTTTGGAATGGTATGTCCTCCATGCGCGTTGAATTGTTCTTGCGGCTGCGTCCCGCGTGATGAGACCCGCTGAAAGCTTTGACATCTTCTTCTCGTCCGTGGAATGCAGGCTACTGGTGCGGTGGCGCCGTTGGCTCTGTTGATATAGCATTCGCCTTTTCTCTACCTCTGCGAATTTCTCGGCGATCTCCAAACGAAGGCGAGCGTGCTCAGCAGCCTTCCTTTCCCGGTTGTCTTCAGCTTTCTTTTTCGCCCGGCGGACTTCCTCCTCGCACTTGGCAGTGATTTCAGCCAAAAGCCGTTCCCGAGCTTGCTGGGCAGCTAAAGCCCGTTCCTCTCTTTGCAAGTTGCGTGTAGCAGCTTTCGCAAGGGCAGCACGTAGCCTAACCTTTTCTGCGTGTAACGCGCGGTCGGCAAGCCGTGCCTTGCGGCTTTCGAGGATAGAGGTCCGCCGGAGATGCTGTGCTGCGTGATCGGTAGAAGATGCGCCATGAGCCGACGCATGCGAGTGTTGCGAATGAAGGGACGATATCGAGCTTCGGCGGGATGAGGCTGCTGATGAGCGACGGATCACACTGGGTTTCCGGGCAAAGCGAGCGGCGAGGTGGGCAGGGAGGCTCAGAGGAAGAGTAGGCTCATCCGATGACATCTCTACATCCGGGTTGTTTGAAGGTTCGGAGACGACGGGACTACCGGCATCTGGGAGCTGGACCTCAATGTCTGAATTGCGACGGATCATGTTCTATTAGGACGAGGGTTTGTAGTTGTACTGCTGCTGCATCCGCGCCAGAGAGACCGATAGGGAGGGGCCTTATCGGAGGGGTTGGGGGGGAGGGTATCGGATGGGTGTACTGTATAGCGACTGGATTATATAGTGCGACGGTCAAGGGCGGGTTGAATCCGTAACAGACAGACGGAAAAGGAGAGTCTGGATAAGTGTTGGGCAGGACAAGAAGAGTGTCGCCGGGACGGGTGCGCAGCAGCACCGAAGAGTCGGGGAAGCGTTCGTAATCAAGCTGAGGGTTGGAACATGCCCCGGAGAGATCCGTGCTTTCGTTTCAGAGGAGAGATTAAGATTAGTGAGCAGCAGCGGGCAGAGAGTCAGAAGGAAGGACAAAGAAAGGACGGAATGGAAATGTGTGGAGCGGTAGAGGGAACAGCAGAAGAAGATTTCTAACGAGAGGAAGAAGAAGCAGAGCTGCCTAGAAGTAGGTAGATCGATCTTCAGAAGGAGGGCGTTTCAGAGTGGCCAACCATGGTTGGGATCCTGCATTCATTCAATCATTCTGCATCTGCATCCCATCTTTACTTTTGTCGTCATCGTCATCTTCGCCCGATTCAGTCAAATCTTCCCCCCATTTCTCGCTTACCTAAGCATCCCTTGCTCGCCTGGGGCATACATCACGAGTACATCACCACTCAATAGAGACCTTTGTAGTATAGAAGATGAAGTAATAAAAAAGAAAGAGACGAGGGAGAAGGCCATGCTATTTCCCCCCTCTGTCTACCCATTAACCTTCCGGGTCTAATATTACACAAAGCAAAAACACCCTCTAACCTCCCCAGTCTCCCTTAAAAACCCCCCTGCTACCTCCATCCGATGCGCCGTGTGACAAGCGTGCGGGTGCAACAATGACTGATAGTACCAATAGACTCGTTGATCTCACAAGTTCAACACCAAACGCCCATACCACCATAACTCAAGCCAAAGAAGAAAAAAGTATCAATGTATCGTAGAAGGCAGCTTTCAGTTGGACCGGCCAACTTCTGCCATGACAGCTCCATTATGGTGGTCGTTATCCGCTTCCCCAGTAGCCTTTCGAGGAACAGCCGTGTGTATGTATATAGTATATGATAAGGTGACTTCATCGATGTCCAAATATGTCGATGCTCTCCTGATCGTCTTCTTCGTCATCTTCATTTTCTTCACGAGTATTCTCTGCTTCTTCGGATCCACTATCGTCATCCTCGTCCAACTCTCCAATTTCCGCATCAGAGGCCCCATCAACAGATTCGGTTTCTTGTCCGAGAAAACCATAGCTGTACTTGATTTTGGTACCCCATAAGCGAAGCTCGCCACCGTCATCGTCCGCACTGTTCCGGAAGGTTAAGCCGCTAAAGAAAGATGTGGATCGCGACCTCTCCGATTCACGATCTGGCGGGATACCAAAATAATTACTGATCACCGGGGAGACTGCACGACCACGAGCCAGACTATAGGACGAGAACTGGCCAGCTGCTTCGGCGGACAAAGGTGCGTTGGTCCGAGGGGTTGCTGAATCCGGCCTCGGAACACTGCTCGTGTCAATTCGCAACGAGGCTAGCGTTGATAATACGGTCTCATCCGCGCCATAGGAGGAAGATCTAATTCGTGAGGTTGCCATGTCCGTGTCCTCGCCATCAATTTCTGCGGGATCCTGAGCATCGCGGTGGAGAAGCTGCTTCTGAGCAGTATTATATGATTCACACCTAAGCCCTTGGTTAGCATACCGTGTGGAAGGGAGATCATTAAAGAACCCACATATCACATCGAAGACCCAGCCAGTGATACTTGACAATAGACTTGGCACCACAATCATTGCAATAGATAAGAGCTCTTGTGTCTCTAAACTCGGCTGGCATAGGCTGGCTTTGGATGGTTCGATCCAGGTTCCGAAACGTGGATTCCATATTTGTTATGGTTTTGCTGCATATCGGACAGCGGTACGAAGTTTTCGCATATTCAGATAGACATCGCTGGTGGATGCTATGCCCACACCGCATGAAAACCACAGTTTCTGGCGACGTGAACATATAGTCACCGCAAATAGGACAGTCACATTGCGTAGAGCGCTCTATGCATCGATGCGTGTTCTCGATAGAGATCGGAAGACAGACACTGCACGTCTAGACCCTCACATCAGCATCCCACGCCGGTCAACTCAGGTGGATTGGTCCCTTACCTTGCAGTGGAAGAAATCCTTCCCCAGGCCCTGCCCAATACGGCATATGCCACAGTCATTGCAATGATATATGCTCTTGTCTGCGTCATTGTCCCAGAGTTTACAGACGTGACAATAGTACTGCGCCGCCGGTTCACCACAATGTCCGCATGAATGTGCCGCAGGTTGAGCGTGCCCACACAACATGCACAGCATATGCTCTGTTCTTGGCCGGTCAAGATGGTGATCCTCGACTGCGTCGTGGCAGAAGCGACAGGTGTACCATTTCTTACACGCATGGCACTGCAACTTGACGTTTCTCTTATAGTGTTCACAGCCCAGAAAAACTTCCTCACATTCTTCTGCATCTATATCTTCCACTTCACCGAGAGGCGACTCGGGCTCCATCCGGGGCGCATACGTTGGTATTAAATCCTCAGCCGTCAAATTGTACGAAGGAGTATCGGGAGCTGTCGAGACTGGAGACTGCGATGTTTGACTGGAAGATCGGTCGGACCAGCTACCGGGGCTATCCGCCCGTGGGAGGGTGCGAGGGCTAAAAGGTGATAGACTCCTTGGAGCAGGCTGATCATCAAGACTCTTCTGGGAAGCGTGGTAGTTCTCCGTCATTAAGGCGTGGATCATGCGTGCCTGGTCTGCATTGCTAGATCCCAGGTCCCTGATAGCGTGGATTCTCTTTCTCAAGGCACCCATTCCATCGTCCTCTGGTAAGGTATAAGATGTCCCGCTGTCTTCACCTGATAGTTGGTCGTTCGAGTGTTGTCGTGGGCTTTGGGGGTCTTGTCTCGTGCTCTGAGGGGCTTCATGCGCGGGAAAAGCGACAGGGGCAAACCGTACCGACGGCGTCGAGGGTCTTCTATGCATACCAGGAGAACCTGGCAAACACGGCAATGAGTCTCCTACTGGACTTCTGGACGAGTCCAGGACAGTGCTATGTTCTGTTCCATGATGTTGGTTCGTCGGGTCGATCGGCGGCGACGTCGGCGAGATCGCACGACCATGGTCGGACCCCGCATATCCGCCGTTCGATGGGGGATCAGCATGTTTTTCTTGTCCAGAGTCCGGCATTATGATCTTAGTAGGGTCGGCGGATTTGTAATTGCCATTGACCAGGGGAACATAGTCTCGTGTGCTTGCGGGAGATTCAGGTCGGTTGTCGGGGGATGGCTGGGCATTGGCCTGCTGGGAGAGGCGGCGGGCTTGCCGAACGACGGGTTCAATGAAGAGGGAAGTAATAAGCCCACTCATGAAGGGCCTATGGCAGCATTGATATGAGGTGTTAACGTAGCTGAAAGTCAAAGGAGAGACGATAGATTGAGAATAGCCTTTTTATTTTCCAAGTACGCAGGATTACAAGACTAGGAGTTCGCTGGAACGAGCCTGAGGGTCAGACGAGGGCTCCGGAACAGGCACTTCGAACATGTGACACTGGGCCGGCGCGGATGCTGATTCGCTAGCCGCGGCCCAGATCTACTTCCACCTTCAACGCTCCCGTATATCCCGATCACACGCCAGTGGCGACCATGCCGGCTGAAACAATCCCCTCGTCTCTCATCCAACCCAGCTCCAGCTGCAGCTTCACCTGGGAAATAAGTCCGGTTTTGAAAGGTTGTCGGAGCTTCAAGATGTAAGAAACTCCAGGAAAATAAATGTAGACCTTAGTCGACACTCAGATAGCGTAATGTCCTGCCTCGTGAGAGTTGAAGTGGAATATAATATATTGCGTTGTCCTACTACTTTGGGGGGACTGTAATTATTCAATGTCCGACGAAAGCAGTGACCCCATACACTCGATATAGACGATAGGGAATCAATGATCTCTATGGATTACCTCAAGCAAATATCTAGGCTGTCATTGAGGAGTGACAAAGTTAGGTTAAATTGCCGCATTGTATCCTGCATCAATATAGGATCCCTTTGATCGACCCCTAGCCCTCTCAAGCTTAGGTTGAAATTAGTCCCGCACGGCCTAAATTCTTCTTCAGGGGGGTTCAATGATAACCTACGTGCGGTGGTCTTTTCTCACTTGGGGCTGCTCCCAATACTTCATCATCATCAGGTTTTTCACAATCTTATGTTCAAGGCCTGCAACGTCGGCAGCTCGTTGGAGAAACTGTAAAGTATTGGCTATGCGCCGCGGGTTCAGCTCTTCCGGTGAAGATGAACGAAAGGCGGATCGCAGACTATGCCGAAGAACATGCCGTGCTGGGGTAGAATAATTGATGGCCTTCAAGCCCTGGCGATACAAGTGGCGATAGGCATGGACAACAGCTTTCTGATCCACAACAGACTTTAAAGTCTGGGTAGGTGTAATCATCCTGCCGCGAAAGGGAGAAGGAGACCTCTGGGTCACAGGCAACTGATACTAGAATTTCCCCTCGTCACCACCACCCTTATTCTTTTGATTCACCACTCAGCAAGATGTCAGAATGCGCCAACATTACTGTGAATCGCTCAACTGCTTCTCCGATCCAGTTAGTGGCAATCAGAGTGGAAGGTGATGGATATAATGACAGGAAGATTGAATATGTAGCTTGGTGGTCGCAAATTGGAGTGAATGAGGTAGGTCACGCTAGCCCCGATCAGGCAGGCACCAGCGGCGCCCGCGCGTTAGGCCGCAAATGGTTTAAGTTTGGTTGCCCTCCGGCGCTCTCGTTCCCTCTCCCACCTTTCCCTTTAAACCTCATCCACCAGCCCAACCCAGCCTGTTGGAGGTTCTTTTGTATACTACCCCCGGCTGCCGCTATCTTTGCTGCTCTGCCTCGCTATATGCTCCTATAGTTGGGAGGTCAGCGTTGAACCGGCTAACTACCTTTTCGGTCTCATCAAGCACCCCCCCCCCTTATTTCGCGGTATCAGGGCTAGTGCATCATCTTGTTGGCCAAAACGGTGGCTAGACCGACTTGAACAGCTATCGGCTTGTTCCAGTTTAGTCCATATTCTTGACTTTCTGGGACTGCGGTTCATGCATAGGATCTTTTTCATTGTGTAGAATATGGCTTACTAACTTGGAAACACCCGTGTGACTACTAGCTGTCTATCGACGCGTCTGTCTAACCATTCGCTCTCGATGAATGATCCTGGCCCCCACGGCTTCATTCCATGCAGTGTGTATATCCGAACCGGTACCGGTAAAATGAAGGCTTGTCTTCTGTAGCTACTTGGGAAGGTTCTACATTGTCAGCATGGCCCGAGTATCTCGGAGACCTCCCTCGGTCCTTGCCAGGCGAGCCCCGAGCAGGATCGTCAAGAGAAATGCTCGCAAACATAGAGTGATTCTGGAATCTGTTACTCAGGAGAAGAAAAAACTTCGAAGTGTCGTATGTTGTTGTGCTATCAGTTTCTCACGGGCACTCTTGACCAAGAAAACAGATATCTTTTGAAGCAAAGGCCCCTCCTGGTTATACCTTCATACCTGCAGGCAACCCTCAGCTTACAACGGCATGTAAGGAATTATGTCGGAAGGATGGTCTGAAGGTATTCGCTGTCACGGTATGCCGACAGCTGTATCCATATTCGGTCCTTGGTTCTCGTTTATCTAATAGCTATGGTTAGACAACGCCGCATATGCACACCCACAATCTCTCCCAGCATGTACATCGAATAGGTTATCACTTTCCAAGCGCCGCGGTCGCAGCAGTGTGCATGGATCTGGGTCTCTATCTCACGGCCGCTGGGAAAGCGGTGCCCTTTCGCACGGTTGGCGGTGAGAACGACCGCAAAAGAGCTAATTCAGAAGTCTCCCAGACAACTATAAATACAGAAGCGAGAGATGTCTTGAGAGACCTGTTCCCCAACATTCCCGATAATGATCTCAATCAAATCATCAAGACCGCTTTTCAAAAGGTACGTGACGAGCCCAAGGAGAAAAATAGATGGGAGGGAACCATGATATACGAATGCGTGACAGATGCTGAGACCGATTTAAGGGCCAGCGAAAAGTAGGAACGGCAGTTGAGCTACCACTGGCTCGTCGGGCTCAGTTAGCGGTTGTGGCACATATCCGACACATTTACACTGACTACGATCGTCTCCTGAAGGCGACATCCTTTCATGAAGCTCGGACCGTGGTCGAAGAGCCCACCCTTGCAAAATTAGTGGAGTGGAGAGGAGACGATGAGAATGGGAAGACAGTCCTGGAGGACGTCTTCCGAGAGGTCATTGTCATATCGGATGATGAGGACAGTGATGTCGAGGGAGAGCCGTTCTCACCTAATAATCGCGATAACAGCGTGATGGTGGTTTCCAGTAATCCCCAGGCTGACGAGCTTCAAACAAGGACGCTCAATTATGCAAACCCTGCCCTTCGTGATACCCAGTTAGATCTGTCGGATGAAGAAGCACCACCAGGCTTCCGCTACATTCCAGAGCCCCCCAGAAGACATAAGATTGATCGTCGAGGCTTCAGCAGATATCAGGCTTGGGACCGCGCTCTCAACCGATATAGAAACATAGCAAACGAAACTAACCAGCACAGACTGCATGATGCCTCCGAATCTCGGGGCCCGGTCGTCACTCGACAGCCATTGCCAGGACCTGTTCGGCTTGAATCAGAGTCTGCTCATAGGCCTCATGTTTCGATGGCACCCGTTGCTATGTCTAGTGCAAGGCCCATCAGTACCAACATAGGTAGGACGGTCGCGGACTCTGTAATGGAAGGGGTAAGCCACCCAAGGTCTAGATTTGTGTTTATCATAACCGTGCTCTATGATCTACACTGAGAGAACTGCTTCGAGCTAACTTTGAACGAGCAGTATGAACTGCACCGTATGCCTGAACTGCCTGCTCAGAGAAAGGAGATTGCACCTGTATCAAGTGCGGTTTCTTTGGAGCGAGTGCCAGTCATTCAACAGCAGAAGCGTTCATATCAGCGAGAAGACTCGCCAAATGCGCCTGTATTTGTGAGTGGTCCAAGAGAGATTCATGAGATGACCGGGGACCCAGCCGTCCTCCCAAGACCTCTGGCCTCGTCCCAACATAGGACCAATGTACAGCCACAGGATCATGCATTGCCTTCTATTGAGACTGCCACACCCATGGAAATCCGACGCCCCAATAGTGGCC
Source organism: Aspergillus tubingensis (assembly GCF_013340325.1). Taxonomy (NCBI): domain Eukaryota; kingdom Fungi; phylum Ascomycota; class Eurotiomycetes; order Eurotiales; family Aspergillaceae; genus Aspergillus; species Aspergillus tubingensis. Next base: position 3,048,464 of record NW_023336283.1, read on the forward strand.
AGCTGGATTACCTTGCCAAAAGGATTTCCGGAGATTTCTCGATTCGCTCAATAACCCCTCACCGTCCCGCTCGCCAGGAGATGATACACCACGATTCAGATAATTCTGATCGAGATCAAGCTTCTAAACGGAGACGTATGGGCCACTACGAGCGTGAACGGCTCTGTCATACTCAAGCCAGGGTTGTCACCACTGGTGCAGCGTTCCCTTACACAAGCGGCAGGTATCAGGATACCCCTGGACATACTCACCTGAAACCCTCTTCAATCCAGGACGATATTCATTTCCGTAGGAGATATGCCGCCCCCGTTGGATCACATCCTGTTGCGGAGGGTCACCCGGAAAGAACGCAATACTCCACTTATACTACCGCACCTGGCCCCAGGACCGTGACTGCCGTGCATCAGAGGCCATCGGAAGACGTACATGGCCATGCATCTCATTTTGTGCCTTCCGGGCTGCCCATCCAGTACAGGTCTCCAGGGCAATCTCAAGTTGTGCCAAGTACAAGATATGCTATTCCTGAGGATAATGCTACTGATAGGCTTGTTCCTGTGCGGCCCAATGAGTTGAGAGAGCGACGTGTCTATCATGAGGTTCCTAGATATAACTCTGGCAGTTTAAGACCGCTTGACGTGGCTCAGCTGGAGGATCCTGCTCGTCGCGGCAGAGAATATGACCCGCCTTTGGTTTCACAGGAAGCGTCTCAAGGAAGACACTATGCGGAGGACTTCGTTCGTGCCGTTGACGTACGGGATCCTGTTCCAACAAAGTATCCAGTGCAGCGTCGTCTTCAACCTGCAACTTACCCAGTCCACCCCCATCCTCTCTCGGCTGGAATTCCGGTGCAGACCGAACAATACATGCGTAGTTCGCCCGGTAGCACAGAATGGAGCAGGCCCGTTGGCCGTGTTTGTCTGGATTCCCGGGCAGGACCCGCTATCCAGGATTATGTTGTGGCCGATCATCATGGTCCAAGCAATTATGCTGACAGGGTACCTAATCCGCCTTTTACAGCCCGCCACTACGTCAGAGGGTATGAAGATGCTGTGGACACTTCACGGTATGGACCTTGCAGCTGGGTCTGCGCGTGCTGCCCCCTTCTTAGTTTTTGAACTTGTTACTAACGGACGCGAACGAACAGGCAAGCCTATGACCTTCCACACGATGGCTCGCGCATGGAAGAACAACGCTATCCTACCTATGTAAGACGCGTTGAGCGGGTTCCCTATACGGTTCCTGAGGGTCGAACTGTTGTCATTGTGGATTAGAAGGCTTCGGGTTGTGTTTGTCGATGGTGTTCTATGTAGATGTCCGCATATGCGTTGCTGTACATAAATCTTGAGCTTGAGCGTCAAGCGGATATGATACCCGACCACGTGTCAACAACAACAAATCTGACAAGCGATGTGCTTACCTCGCTTTATCACGCAGCTACTCTGAGTTTAGAGCACTACTACATGCACTCGTGTCTCTTACGCGTATACCCGCAGAAGTCGTCGTCATCACCAGCCACAACGTTAGCAGACACATTGCGCGCAGGCAGCAGACAGACAAACAAATCACCCATGAAGGTCAATCACAAAAGTTTGAACGTAGTCAAATAATAGCGCTATATACAACCATGCAGACAGCAGCAGCAGGTCAGGGGTATCAGGGTATCTCGCAACACTACCCAAAGCAGTAGCCCCTCTTCCTATTATTTCAATATATGCATGCATAACACTGCCCTCTTCGGACGAAAGCTTCGTCACCTCCCCAAGGCCAACCCCGGGCTCCATATGATTCTTCTGATTTTGCTTTTTCTTTTTCCGTTTTCCCTTTTCTTTTCTTTCTTTTAGACACTCATAGTCTGGCCATCAGCCTCTCCACTGTTGACCGTCTTTCCAGTCTTCTTGATCGTAGCCAGCACGGTATCGTAGGGCACAGAAGGTTCGGTGACAACGTTTGCGGTCTGGGATTCCAGGTTGACGTCGAAGGACTTGACACCTGCGGAGGAGGAGAGAAAGTCAGCGAAGCGGTTCAGTGCACTTGCTTGTTATTCTGTTTGACGATATTCTGGAAAGAAGGGGGGTAGGGAAGAAAAACATACCCTCGAGCTTCTTCAGGACTCGTTCCACGGCACCGGAGCAACCGCCGCAGCTCATGCTGACGTTGAACTTGTATTGGTGGTCGGACATGGTGTTGGCGGGCGGCGTGTGTACGTGAGAGAGGGAGAGAGCAAATAAGTGGTGTGTGGTGTGTGTGGATGAACAAATAAGTAAATAGAGAAGATAGAGATGACGATGGCGGGGCTAAAGCAAGGAGAGGAGGGGTGGAGACAGACGGGGGGAACGTCGATCGATGGGCGTTTCGAGTTGAGGCAACAAAATATGCTGGCGTGTAAACTGCCACAGCAAATAGCGACGATTATTAAGTAGTTCCTGGGAGTAGTAGGTCTATAGACGACGAGATGGAAAGAAAATGGGAAAGAGTGCTTTGAGGAACAAAAATGAACCTCGTCGCGTTGTTCTTATACTTCCCAGGGTTGGATATCGCAATCCCGAGGCGGGGCAAAGAATGCGCAGAAATCGCTCATTGTCTTACCAATCAAGCCGCTACAACTGTACATCTACTAATCTATTCGGGGTTGTTTGAATGCTAATATTCCATTTGGATGAATAAATAACCTATCAGGGCTGCTTTAGAAACCGGCCGCGCGCTTCTTTTTGCGCGCCTTCATTACATTCTTTCGCCCAGCTTCTCGGCCACCAAATGCGCCCCGCTCGATCTGTGTCATCGGAACATCGTCCTCGATAACCTGACTGCTTTGCAGTCTGAGAACAGGCGCCTCATTGTGCTCTGGTTGACTTCCCCACCCCCGCACATCAGGAGTAACAGAAGTCATCGGGGCTGGGGCTGGTGCGGGTGCGGGTGCGGATACATTCCCACTATTCACAGTGGTGGTTCCTTGCGTTGATGGAGTCTTCTTGCGTTGACGACGTTTCGGTGTCGCTGCCTTAGATGCTGATTGCGACTCCTCGGTTCCTTGAAGCTGCATTGCCCTCTGCCAGTTGTACCCAGCCGGGTCGGCACCTGGTTGCCAATGGCCCAACATGCTCGCCACTTTTCGAGGCATATTCCGCTCGTGACTAAAGGTAGTATATGCTGAGAGGCTGGTATATGTAGGTTCCATGTCCCGCAGGCTTTCAGTCTCAGGTTCCCCGCGTCCAAGAGTGCTTCCAGGCGTCGTGCCGCTGCCTGGATCATCCAAGCTACCGTTTCCTGTCCACGCTGGTCGCTGAGACACCCGCCTCGCACTTCTAGAGCTCGATGCATCAAAGGGGTCATCCATCGAAATCATTGATGATGATGATGGAATATCCCCTGAGTTTATCCGCCTGCTGTCATCCGATTCATCAATCCCGGAGAGCGTCCGAACTCTAATGCGTATCTGAGCCAAAATCAGATCAGCGACAACTCCACGGATGATCTTCTCTTTCGTGAATCTTGTGCGCCCAGGAAGATGGTGAGGCAGGCCAGCCAGCCAGTCATTGGTAAGCAGATCATAGATTGCAGGAAGGTCCAACCCCGAAACCTCGTATATGAAATCCGCCGATCGAACGAGAAGTGGACTAGAATGGCCAGACGGTTGGCGGTCAGCTTTCCAATCTAAGAGAGCTAGATGGTTGCTGGAGAGAAATTCCTGGAGCCTCCGCGAGTTCTGTTCGACACTGTCAAGCATTGGACTACTGCCAAGGGCCTCGAGACTAGGAACATCAGTAAAAGATAGTCGGTATATAGCAGTAGATTTACTTACCCTGTGCGACATGTCTGGTCGTTGCTCACCCCAGCACCAGTCGTCATTTCGCTTAGCACTTGCATAGCCTCCTCAAAACTCCTTTCCAAAAATTGATTACCTAGGTCGTCTTCTCGCGATGACAGCGTTAACCTTCCAGTAGCAGCAGCGTAGACTTGGGTGTAGTCGAGAGACCATTCAGGGATTGCAAGTGGCGTTATGCTAGACATCCCAGTGTCTGCGGTTGTGAGCATACCGCTTCCCAGCATGGATTCCTCGCAGTCCTCTACTACAAATCGATCTTCGAAGTAAGTCGACTGCGACCTTTGCACTCCTTGATGCCTTTTCTTCACTCGTAAGACATCTCTTGCGGCTGGTTCATCATCCTGGGAACCATCGTGGGAGGGTGCCGTGTAGATTGATTCGCGGACAGTAAGGCCTGAGTCTACCGCAAAAAGCTTTATGAGTCTAACATGAGGGTCGTGGTATTGTTTACCGACTGACGATGGCAAATGCGTGATTTCCTTGAAGACCAGTGTTGTCAGCTGTGTGTTGGAGTGTCGAGAGCCTTCAGTGTCAGGAGATGACAATGGGATTTCCATTATATAGGGGTCTGGTATCGATGTCACATCCGTTTGGTCCAGGGACGAAGATGGGCATTGCAAGGTTAGCGCAATATTGTTGAGGCGCGAGTATACAACGAGATAAAAGTCTATCGAAAGGATCAGTACATGTGCTATGAAAGAGAGAGATCTGCGGTCATCAAGCTACCTTCCCGCACAAGTAGAGGAGTCAGTCGCAATGTGGTGTCCTCGGGATCACGGAAATGGCGCCAGGACAAACGGGGTAACAGAGGCGGTCGTGAGTCTTTGTCGGTTGCACTGCTCGGTTCAGGGCATGATGTTAAATCCAGCCAGAATATTCGAGTTGTCGTCAAGATGAAAACATGCGACACGTTGGCAGAACTTCTCTTAATGTCCAGAATCCACTCTGATCTTCGCTTAAGGCCTAGCTCAATTGTATATGGAAAAACCTCGCCGCTTTCCATGCGATAGAGCATTGGGCAGCGTCTATCAGAGACAACAAAGCTGTTAACATCACCGACCCATTCAATAGCAGCCCATCCATCATGACGAGGGTGGTCGTCGATGTCTTGGCCGTCTCCAAGATCGAGCCACGGCAATGAGCCAGAATTGACAGATACAGCTGTCCAATTACCCTTGTTGCGCCTGTGTCGGCCGGAAAGTTCCCAAACACTCCAATGACCTCGTTCATCAACAATAGCCAACTGCTTCTGATACCAGGGATTGAAAGTCACGTCCGCATGCGCAAAGCCTCCGGTCCGCTGGATTGGTATCTCCACCAATGGGTTCGCATCCAGGCGAGACTTGATAGAACGGTCGGGAAATTGGTGGTCACTCCCATGCAATCCTATGACAGGCACTGGCGTTCGGTGATACTGTGGTCGGAAGATGGTAGTCGAGCGGGGCAAACGAGCTGCCATCCACGTCGCATTATCTTCAACCGTCCGCGCAAAGCAAATTTGACGGACAGGAGCCCCTCCCGCCGACCATTCAACGGACTCCGTCTGTCCAATTGCAGGGACACGCGCCCAGGAAGTCGTCTTCCGTCGGAGTTCCACAACATCGTCTTCGATTTTTCGAAAACTGATAGTGTTGCCGCACTCTCCGGATGCTATGACGGCGATAGGTATAACTCGGCTTCCCGAATCGCTATTTTCGAGATCGACCGCATATCCTAAATCAAAGAGCGTCGAAATTGAAGAATCACATATGTCGCAGCCAGTGATAGCATGAGAGACGGTTTCGTTGTCGACTAGAGGCCAGCAAGCTGCAAGCTGGGGGTAGGCGCGAGGCAAAAAGCCCTTATTCTCGGTTGAGGAAGACTGCAGTGCAGTGAGGGACGATTGAACCGTAACTTTGGTCACTCCGGAGTAAGAGATACATGAAGCTCCAGGAGGTGTCAGTCTTTCGAACCGGCTCGCGTCGATCTTCCAAACCACTTACATGGAGCTAAAGTTCGTGAAAAGACCCATGTGTGAGCTTCTGAATTGTACGTTGGTTTCCCCAAATGCCCATATTGCAGAGCACCCACAGAGTGTTCATCCATCAGGTCTGTTTCTGCTCCTGGCGATATGCGCTAACTCTAGCCTTCTAACCGTGGGCATATCGAGAACCAAAGTACAACGTCTTGGTCACAGCTTGCGGACTAGTAGACGAGTCTCCCGGCAGTGTGCTCAAATGCAACTGCTTCTGACAGCTGTCAAATCATAATTCATGCATGCGCAAGGGTAAATGAAACATTGGATTATCTCGCGAAGGAAAGACCAGGCAAAAGAAAAAAAACGGGTGATAGATCGATGCCAAGCTTTCGTTAGTCTGGAGCCCGGCGGTTGCGCCGCAACACCGCGCTTTAGCGGCGCGCTCGAGAACATGAAACAAAGTCAGTAACCATCATCACCCCCGCATCGCATATATCGCAATCCTCACAGACTACAACTACATCGGCACCAATAAAGCGTCAAGCTAGATACACCATGAGCTCATCTTTCGATCCGTCGCTCTCGACAAGTGGCATGCGCCCGCCTCTCGCGTCGGCGGATGCACCGTCCATGGCGGATTCACTCCCCAGTATCAACTTCGGGTTTGAGGATCTCCGGAATCGCATGGCACAGTTTACTGCTCGCTTTGATGCATTCATCGAGAGAGGTCGCAAGCAGGTATTGGAGGAGAGGAACCAGTTCAAGATTGGATTGGCAGAGCTACAGGGTAAGCTATCGCTTTATGGAGATGGCGCTAGAGCATCGGACTAATACAGGTCATATAGAGGATAAACGCATGAAGCAAAGGGATATCGAGATCCTGGACCTCAAATCGCAAACGCACCAACAAACACTACAGAAGGAAGCCGCTGAAGCAGCGGAAATGCACGCCGCCATTTCATCCGTGACCCTGGAACGTGACTCCCGCCTCGCCAAGCGCGACCGCCTCAAGCAACAAATCGACGAGACCCAAAAGGCGATCAACCAGAAGCTGGAGGCGCAGAAGATGCACGCCAGGTATCTGGATGCTCAAGCTCGGCTGAACGTGCCGGAGTTGGACTTTTGGCAGGACTATCTATGTTTACGCATTGAGGGAGCCGGACGGGAGGATAGACTAAAGTTTGTGTACACCCATCTGCTCGAAAAGGACTGGGAAACGGAAGCGTGGTTTGAACTCGGCACAGGGAGCCGCGATTACGCAGTATTCCATACACGACCAAAACTCGATCGGGAGGCTCTCGAGCGGGAGCTCGATATCGTCAATGAGGATCGCGACTTTGGTGCGTTCTTGAAAAGAATGCGGAAGCTGTTCGTCGATACAATGAAATAGGGAGGAGATAAAGGCTACTTCCGCTTTGGAAATACCAAATAATGATTAATGTTTTAATACCTGTGTTTGCTTCACTTTGGAATCAGGTCCTACTATGATAAGGTTTCCGTTCAGGCAATGCAAAAGGTCACTTATAGAGGCTTCCTTCGTCTCGGCATACTGAGGAAGATGCCTGAAGTAGCTCGCTGGTAAGGAATTCGTACAACAAATTCATTGGTTGATTCGTACACAGCCTATGCACTAACCACCAGTGGCCTCACGGTAGAATGATATGCTCCTGTTTGCACCAGCCGTGGCAAATCCTACTGATCTTCCGATCTTCGCCAGCCACTTGACACTCCAGATTGCTTTGTCTGTTTCGGAATGGGTGGCCACACATGCTCTTGTGTCTATCGACCAAACTTTGACCTTTCCATCAAACGACCTTTTGAACGTTAGATAGCATGCTCAGGGGGAAATGCATAGCAACTTACCCGCTGAGAAGATACTCCCCCGTGGGGCTCCACGACAGCGACATGACCCATGCGGTGTGCCCCGAGAGACTCGCCACTTGTTCACCAGAGGACGTGTCATAAAGCACAATTACCTTGGAATCTCCAGCAGCAGCAAGAAACTTTCCTCCAGGGGAGAATGCAACAGCTCGTACAGGTTTAACCAAGCCTGTATATACATATTAGACAATCACTCGGCACTTTTGTCTACTTCATTTGTACTTAGCTAGCACAATAAAGTACGCACCTGATAGGCTGAATGGCATGCGTCCGCTTTCTGTACTGAAAATGTAAACACTACCATTTTCGTGTCCGCTTGCTATGAAGCGGCCATCCGCGGACTAAAAAGTTTATTCATGAGTTTAGGCACCAACAGTGGCAGAAGTGGACGAGTCTTCACCTACCAAATCTATGCAGGTGCCGAAGCTACCTTTGGTTTCATAGTCTCGGATTTCCTCGCCATTAGTGTCCAGATCCCACACCTTGATATGACCATCTTGCGTAACACCGGCAAGATATTGACCATCTTCGGACAAAGCGATGGCCCAAACGTCCGCAGGTGTTGCCTTGTTGACTGGGTCACGGTCAGACACAGGACTGACACAGCGGAGTACTAAAGTACCTACCAGACGCTCCCTCATCCTTTGCCCAGACTCCGTCATGGCAAGACCAAATCATGATCTCACCGCCAAAGCCAATACTGACGGCCCTCGAACCATTTCCGTTAGTAACCACATGATGGCACCCGACTTTATGGGCACCGTCAATAGACTGTACTAGCGGAAAATCGGGATCTGTAGTGGAGTGAACTTTGAGGGAAGAAGTACCCGAGGCCGACAAGATCTGCTTGTCAGTCACGGCCAGTGCGAAGATATCAACAGGGTGGGCTGGTCGTGATATTAGTATATGCCAGGGTTTGTAGGGAGTCATTCAAGATATACGAACCATTGTCTGCAGAACCGCAAGAGAGATATTGTTTCGACTAAACTCAATCGTTTCCCCAGTTAGAAACTACCTCAACAGCGTTATGGTTCCCCATGTTCAAACATTACCATTCTTAGACCAGACGCTCTATATGCCTAGGCAGAGTAGGCCCCAGGCGAATTTGAGCACGCTGTATGGTTGTTGAGAGGAGTACGAATGTTGTTTGGGACGCGAGTTGATGATCATGGCGGGACAAACTAGCTGGCGGCCGAATGAGATCATGTTTCCAATGGCACCCACCACTACAGCGGACCTTCAATGGAAGACTGACATCCTCTGCCCGACCCTACTAAATTTACCAAGTCAATGCAATTGAAACATGACATGCGAAGATCTTAATTCTTTTTTAATTGATCTCTGGCAAGATATACAAATATACAAAATGGCCACAGTATAATTTAAAATATAAATAACCAACACTAATATAGATAACCCTCAGGCTGTGCCAGACGCCGAATGCCATGCAGCATTTATCCTACACTTCATAAAATACCAGGTAAAAATACAATCCCCCAATGCAAATCAAGAATCTGTCCGTTTTCTTTCATCATATATCTCGCCGTCTTTCGCTCTTTAAGCCGTCTGAGTTTGCTTCCATTGCTTCTTGACACCTAAAGGACAATTCACAATCAGTCGCTGAGGATGGCTTAAAATGGGAACGGAATCGCAGAGAATTTGCACCTACTTTCGACGCAGTGGGGGCACAGGACGTGCGAGCGCTTCACCTGGCCACATCCGGAGCATGTGCTGAGACTCTTGACGTCCTTCAAAGCCTTGCCAGCCATTTGTCGATGACGCTTCTTCATGTGAGAAGTCTTCTTCTTGGGGACGGCGCGGAGAACAGAGTCCCAAAGGCCCTCCATGATCCCAGGAATGCTCAAGGAAATGGCGGCGGGCTTAAGCCAGTTGTGAGACCAGGCGGAGGCATTGATAGCGAAACGAGACCACCGTCCTACGGCGGCGGCGGAAGACACGGTTTCCGTGAGCAGGAGGCGTCGCGAGAGCATGGGGGCGGACATGGTGGAGGGAAGGAGTCGTAGAGCCAGAATTCGGGAGGTGCCGATAAGAGCTGAGACAGGAATTGGAGCTCAGATTGGGGAGGAGAGAATTGGGCGAAATGGCTGGCAAGGCGGCGGCATAAAATCGAATAATTCTGAAGCTTTTCCACCGATTTGGGGTCTGGAGACACGCTAATCCGTTGGGGGAATAGCGGGCCCCCTGAGTCGCAACCACCGCTTTTGGGTTGGATGGCCAGAGCAACGCAGCTTTAAGGGGCCCCCGGTTGTTCTGCTTCCACTCCCTCCCTCGCTCGAAAACGCTTGGGCATCGCCGTTGCTCTTGTTCTCCTCGATCTACTACTTCCTAACTACTACTTGGTGGGCTGCCCCCCTCTTTTTTTTCTTCTTTCGCTGTCAATTCCTCTCCAATCTCCCCATTTGTTTACCTCGTCTTCGTTTTCACCTTTCCCTCTCTAACCAACCATCTCCCCACCCCTTGGGACGCCCCGTCGACTGATAGATATACCATCCTTCGTTTGCTCTCAATCCCTCTCTCGTTATCATCTTCAAGCGTCCTTCTTCAAAATGGCAGCCGCAGCCAATTCGTCTTCCACCAATCCCGCGACGGTCTTCCCTCGCAGCCACGTCGGTTTCGACAGCATCACCTCCCAGATCGAGCGCAAGCTGTTGAAACGTGGATTCCAATTCAATGTCATGTGCGTTGGTGAGTCGACTCTTTCACCTACCATGTCCGAGAAAAGAGAGCCCCTTCCCTCCCTGCTAACATGGACGAAATAGGCCAGACGGGTCTGGGCAAGTCCACTTTGATCAACACCATCTTTGCTTCGCACCTTATCGACTCCAAGGGTCGCATGACCCCCAACGAACCTGTCCGCTCGACCACCGAAATCCAGACCGTTTCGCATAGTATGATTCCTACGCCATTGCCATTTCACTCCTGGCAGAGCTAACCGCCTCGTTTTTAGTCATTGAGGAGAACGGCGTGCGTCTGCGTCTCAACATCGTTGACACTCCCGGATACGGTGACCAGGTCAACAACGACAGATGGTAATAGATATTAACCCGCAACATCTGTAACCGAGCTAATGAGACTACTAGCTGGGATCCCATCGTGAAATACATCAAGGATCAGCACTCCGCATACCTCCGCAAGGAGCTTACCGCTCAGCGTGACCGGTACATCCAGGATACCCGTATTCACTGCTGTCTGTTCTTCATCCAGCCGTCCGGCCATGCGTAAGTCTCATCGAGCGTTCATCACCGAGAACTTCTCCCGGGAGGCTAACCGACTCTACTTTCATTCAGTCTCAAGCCCATTGATATCGTTGTGCTCAAGAAGCTGTCGGACGTTGTCAACGTTGTGCCCGTCATCGCCAAGGCCGACTCCCTTACCCTCGAAGAGCGTCAGGCATTCAAGGAGAGAATCAAGGAAGAGTTTGCCTTCCACAACTTGAAGATGTACCCCTACGACAATGACGAACTTGATGATGAAGAGCGTGCCGTCAACGTCCAGATCAAGGTACGCGAATCATTGTTGCACAACATTCGGTTTATCTCTGCCTCTAACGCCGGTCCAGGACATCATTCCTTTTGCTGTTGTGGGTAGCGAACGCACCATCGTCGTCAATGGCCAGCAGGTTCGCGGACGTCAAAACCGCTGGGGTGTTATCAATGTGGAGGATGAGAACCACTGTGAATTCGTCTACCTGAGGAACTTCCTCACTCGCACTCATCTGCAGGACCTTATCGAGACGACCAGCCAGATCCACTATGAGACCTTCCGTGCCAAGCAGCTGCTAGCACTGAAGGAAAGCAGTGCCGCTGGGAGCCACCCCGGTAGCAGCCGTCCCATCAGTCCTTCGGCGGACAGAGAGCTCAGCCGCAACTCGCAACGCATGACTATGAACGGTTATTAATTTGGCTGAGAATCAGTTGATGGCGGTGGTCTCGTGGAGCGACCGTTTGAAACGAACCATTGCCATGTATCCGCGATCCATCAAAGGCCCAGAAATGCAGTCTTGAGGGTCGCTTTTCTTTCCATGTTTTGATTTTACTGCACCACCTTCTTATCGGCATGTTCTTACAGATATCCTCTTTAACTTCAGGCTTTTCCTTATCGTATTAGTGTTTATCCTACCCTCTCCACCATTGAATGAGGGGTATTCGTCTTGCTTTGTTTCATATGAATTGGTTATTCCAGGTTGAAAAGAGCTAGCAACGAAAGCGCTAAGCGTTGTCTCGTCATTTCCTGTACTTAATTCCCTTAATTGCGCATCGCCAGGAGAATATAGCTGGTTCGAAACAATGAGTCATTACTGTTCTTTGCACAGTAAAATCTATGGGAATCACATGGTCTAAAACTCCATACTAAACAAAACGCGCAATGGCCACTGCAGCATCAGACTGTCTGTAAGCGACTATTGCGACGCACCGAAGTTTCCACCATCAACGATCCAATCTCTCAACTCCGTATATGCCTTCTCCAAATCGTCATTAACGACGACCTTGTCGTGAGCCCCCGGCTCCTTGGCATATTCGAGCTCGTTCTTGGCTTGTGCGAGACGCTTGGTCAGGCTCTCCTCAGTCTCCGTGCCTCTCCCGCGCAATCTCTTCTCCAGCTCCTCCACCGAGGGGGGCGCCAGGAAAAGGAAACGGGCGTTGAGATCGGTACGCTTCACCTGCTTGACTCCCTATTCCAGTAAAATGCTATCAGCATCTTCTCTGAACGCTTATACCATGCATCGCGGCATCAATTTCGCCGGCAACAAGAATGAACAGATCCTTACCTCCATCTCGATATCAAGGATACAGATACGGCCCTGCTCCGCAATGTTCTTGACCGCTTGCACACTAGTGCCGTAGTAGTTTCCGCCGAATTGCGCATGCTCGATGAAGCCGTTCTTGCTCACAAGATCTAAAAAGTCCTCCTTTGTCGTAAAATAGTATTCGCGGCCATCCTGCTCACCCGGTCTAGGAGCACGAGTGGTATCTATTGTCGCAAAACACCAGGTCAAATTACAGTGCGTTCGTGCTGACAGGGTGACAATCAGGGGAGGTTGAACGAACGCGAGATGGAAAAACCGAAGCGATCAGGAATCTCCGCGAACAGTCGCTTCAGCAGAGTCGATTTTCCTGTACCTGAGGGACCGGACACCACCACCGGACGGAACTTGTGCACTAATTTGGGAGTCATGGTCAGGATATTGATTGAGTCAACCTTTCCTGACACAAAAAGACGCACCAGCACTGGTAGCCATTGTCAACACTGAGGAGCGGACTGCTGAAGGCGTACGAATAATCTTCAAATAGGAAAGAACACGGGGCCTCAACGGGCAAGAATGCATGAATTAATTGTATATGTATGGGAAGCCGGAGGTGGGATGTCGGTGCTTTGCCGTTACTTTGGGTGGCACCGTTACGGCAGAACCAGAGGCGGTGGGGGAGCGCCAGCCGTTTTAGGAAAAGATATATAAAGTTAGGACAAGGTGATGGCGAATACATATTCTGATAAGAGCCTGCTTATCGTACAACCTATTAAAAAAAACACCCGCATCTGTCCGGATTCTACTTAGGATTGGTCGAATTCTGAGCAGCAGTGACAGCAGCCACAGTGTCTCTATTTCACGGCTTTGGTGGTAATTGCTCGGCACTCTGCGACTCCTGCTCCAAGAAATTGGACCACAGCTCCGCTAGCGACTCTTTGTTGGAGTTCCCATTATCCAGGAATTCCGTTGCCAAAGTCTGGCTGCTCGGCGTGCGGTGGACGGGAGTGCTCGGCACTCTCAGTTTGCTAGACGTGCTAGACGCCCCTGGACGCGCCAGACCTGCCTGCTCACGTTGCTCTATTGTGTAATGTCAGCATTAATGTATATGTAGAAATATATCAGGCGCCGGTGTGGTTCGCTCACCATCAGACCAGCCTAGGAGGGCGGCAATAAGCTGCAGGATCTGGAACTTTTTGGGATCTGACCGGTCGAGAGCAAGGAAATGCAACAAGTGGTTCGTGACAATATGACTATAGCAGCTTGTAAGCAGTGTTCTTCGGAAGATTTGGACTCATTGGCGAAAGTCTGACATACCGGTCAACATTGTCCTCTGGCTTGCCTTTCTTGAGGAACCGCAGGGCCTTTGTCAGGTGGTCGTTCAGCGTTACTGCTTCATGTCGGAGCTTCCCAATCAGGAGGTTCTTTTCCTTGACCTCTTTCTCAAACGGCCGTACCCGCTCGAGCTCTGTTTGGGCATCCTGGAGAGCTTTGTCGGCCTTCGAGGCTTTTTCCTCTGCGCCTTGAAGCGCCTGCTTCAACTCTTCTAGCTGAGCATCGGAGCTTTCCACAAGCTCACGGAGTTCCTTTTTACGTGCTATTGCCTTGTAAGCATCTGCAGTCGTCATTTGCACACGATTATGCTCTCACCTGTCTGGATCTCTTGTAGCGCACGCTGCAGCCCATCCACAGTGGCCAATTGGGAATCACGTTCGGCAGCAGTCTTCTCGTAAGCATCCTTCACGGTAGCAAGCTGTTCCTCTAGATCTACGACTTTCTCGCCCAAGCTTTCTCTGACTGACCGCTCCTCCATTGCCAGCACTTCCCAGTTATGCATGGCCTCCTTAGCCTGCTCAAACTCGGATTGTAGGTAATTTTCCTGTTCAAGCAATTCTTCTTTCTCCTTAAGCCAATTTTGTTGTGATAGACTTGTGCGGTCCCGCAATGTTGAAAGCTCTTTCGACATCTCGCTGTTTGCTTGCGATAGTTGCTCTAATTCAGTAGACTTGTGTTGGGTTTCCTTCTGTAAGGTCGAATTCTGCTCTTCCAGCTCTTCGATTCTCGATCTCGCTTGCGCAATTTCTTCCTATCCGAGGTTTAGTCAAGAGTGAACGGAGGTTCGACTTGAGGCGGCAGAACATACTGCGTCTTCCCGGAGTCTCTCTCCAAGCTGGGACTTGATCGTATTCACCCTTTCCAAGAGTTTCTGGAACTGCGTTTCCGCATGCTCCTTCTTGCTCTCAGCGTCATCTAGTCTCTCTTGCAGAGCTTCCATGTCTGCATGGTGTTTGGTTTGTATTTCCTCCAACGATTTCCGCATATCGGTCACCTCTGCGCGCAACGTGTCACGATCTCTCACAAGGGCCTCGAGCCGTTCGTTCGATTGTTGAATATCAGGACCGCCAGACTTATTCGCGTCCTCCTCGGTTTCAGCCGTATCGTGAGCGACGGAGGACTCCGGGTCCCCCGTAGCCTCCTTTGTCGAGCCGATAGTTGACTCAATCCCATTTTCATTTCCGGCAATTTCGTCATCTGTATTTTCGACGTTCTTCTCCGTGTTTGTATCACCCTGCACATCTCATGATTCAGATTTAGTGCCCGCAGGTCTTCGAGACTATGTTTATGCGGGAGTCCTTACAGTGTGTTGCATGGCCTCCGACGTCTGGTGTGATTCCTTATTAGAACTACTTTCTGAGCGTTCATCTAATTCCTTGGGCTTAGCGGCCCCCTTGTTCTTCTTCTTGTTCTTCTGTTTTGCGCCTGGTTGACAATGGTCAATCGTGAGCACGAAGGAACGCCGGAAATTAGGAGAAACGTAGGGAGGCGCGATCAACAAACGGACCTTCGGGCATTTTTCTTCTTCCGACTTCCTAGGAGGAAGGCGTTTCGTTCTAGGGCTGCTGCGATGGTCACTGCGCCGGACGGGCTTGCGTGTCGTTATGAGGTAGGGGCCATAGCTGTCAACATCGCTAGCGCAGGGAGATTGCTTCCGCCGTCCGCAGCTCTCGCTTAGGTACGCAGAACCACCTCCACGGCGCCTTACGGGATAGGCCGCAAGACTTCGACCACTACAAAGTATATCATGCCACATCGAGCAGCTTCTCGCGTGGACTTCTTCGTATATTTTAGCATATGAATTCATGAATCTTTCCAGTCTATTGTAGGGTCCTCCATTCAGTGAGGTCACCGCATATTGACCCCAACCACTACGCCCGATGATATGCCCAGGATGTCCATCGATCGCACAAGTCGCAATTGCCGTTCGAACAAATGTCACGACGTTGTTGCGATTCATAGCTCTGAAGCAACTGCCCATGGAAATCCGAGTATCCGGCTTGTTCCTCTAATGACCGATCTGCACTCACCCTCTTGCTATCACATAAAGTCATCGAGGAAATCGGGATCTCGGTCCTGATTGTTGCTCGCCTGAACGTTCTCCTCGCTCATCAGGTCATCATAGGCATGATCTTTCTGCCACTTCAACTGTTCTCGTTCCCTCCGTTCCTGCTTTTCCCTCGATCGTTGCTCCTCTCTTACCTTACGTTCCTCTTTCTGCTTCTTCTTTAGATATTCATCCTTCTCCGCCTTGAGATCAGGGAACTTTTCAATACGCGTCTTGTTCAATCGGTTGACAATTGGGTTTTCCCGTTGTCGGACAAGGACCTTGCGGACCATCTTAGGATTGTGGAAAGAGACCTGGCCGGTCGCCATAGATCCATCCTTCATAAGATTCGACCATGGCGTATAGATCACGGTTATATTGTCCTTCTTGTTGCCTGCTCTGCGACTTAGTTCCCCTCCCATAGGTGGTTTTCGGCTGCTCAGTCGTCATTGCTAACCTTCGATCGAATTCGCTTTGGTAAGCTGTGCACAATCTTCCAGCAGCTGCTGCGGGATGTTGTCCCATGTTTCACCTTCCCGGAGGCGGAGATATACGTGGGCACTGGACAAGTTATCGACGTGGAACTGGATGTAGCATCATGCTCCGGTTAGATTCTTGCATCTCTGGCACAACAGGGTGGTGAACACACCCTACAAGGTAAACACCCAGATGCAAGCGTCAGCACGCTGTTTGCGAAAGGTAGTCGGCGACGGCGCAAGGGTGACGGTACCAGACGTCTTTCTCCAACCCATGTGTTATAAGGTCCTCATCTGCCCACAAAAATCGTCAGACTATGCGCATGTTCCAGACTAGAACATGGTCGTCGTACTCTCAAATTTATCTTTCCCAACGTAGATGAAAGCCGAGGGGTCAACGACCTTTGACGTGTAATAGTATACCATTTTGTCACGATGACTTCTAATCAGGGGCCAGCACGACAAGATTAGCAGCAACGCGATAACAATGCAAGTCCGGCAAGGGAAGATTCAGTATCCTCAAGCGATTCGACGAATGTGTGTGGAAAGATTTCTTTGCCAGAGAGCGCGGGGAACTAGATGCGGATTAGTCATGTTTGTATCCGTAGTAAAGTTAAGCGTGCTTTGACTATTTCAGTACTAGCTAACTATGTATAGATGGGCAGAGTAGCTAGTTTAGCAGCCAGTTACTTCGCTGCTCCATTAGAGGAATCATTCCCGATCTTCATAATGTAATTGCACAGGGACTCTGGTGGTCCAAATTCAAAGAATTACCTGCCTACTGCTTACACGTTGTTGGTCTATACGTAGGAATCGAGCCCTTCCAGGAGCTCTCTCAACGAACCTCTGACCAAGTCGCCCTGTCACTCTCCAAAGATATTGCATCAGCAGTGATTGGTAGGTGAGTATCCCACTTATGATTAGCGTGTCACGCTGGACTCCAACAGGCTGCAACAGACTAAGTGGGTGTTTCAACGAGCCCACAGCAGGGAACATGGGGGCCGATGCACCGCTGGCCCTACTCATAATCCCTGGGTTTTGGCGCGTAATTCTCAGGCTTGGTCAACTATTCTCGGCGCTCATCAAGGCGCATCCGTTCGTCAGCGGCAAGGGGGTTGGCTAGCTGACCCAGCCTAGAAGCAGTCGCCCATCAGAATCAAACATAGCCTGTGGAATGAGTTGTCGAGACGCAATGCCCTTGTTGTCACCACAGATTCACTGTGGGTATGGACACTCCGTGCATACAGTCGGGTACCGGGATGAATTTACACAGAATGGGCAGGAAAGTCCACTCTTGTCATAGAATGTTTGATCGGACGCTGGCGGTAACCCATAGGCTTAGAATTCCAGGCGTGAGCCTACACCTGGGATAGGTTTGACATGTGGCAGGCATGAGATATAGAGGCTGGTCCGAATGACGGATGACCCAGATAGGGGAGAAATACACCATTAATATCCGTGTATAACATTGAATACTGCGCTTGCTTATGCAGCAAAGACAAGGAGCATCATGCTTCCGGTTGTAACGGCCATACATCGGTCTGACAGAGATGGAGATACAGTGTCAACGTGTCAGTATGGTGATCCTGGCGCATAGCTTCTATTCGAAGAGGAACCAAAATGCAGGAAGAAAGGGTGGGACAAACGGTGGCTCACGGCATCAAGTGCAGAGGCGCGCACACACCCAGGGCATGGTGGTTTGCTTCCGCAGTAGGAGGGGAAAAAAAAAAAAAAAAAAAACAAATGGATGGATTGGTTAAAGATGGACCAAGTCGATCATAGCTCTAATGGATGGATAGTTGTAATCTTAGAAGAACGAGGGTCCGTTACTCAGCCTCCCTATGTTAACTAGTTGGATATGAGTGTTGTCTTAGCGATACAACAGGCCGGGTAGGTACTACTAGTACTAGCACGACTACTTACTGTAAGTGACTAGCCGAAACGGTGAGCTGCTGCCGCAGGATCCTGTCTGCATGGGCAATGAGTACCTCATAGTAATATTGAGTAAGTAGTGCTTGACGGAAAATTGATGCATATTTTCTAACCAATAGGAGGATTGTGGTACGATTCAAGGGATCCTGCTGGTGTATACGTTGCGAATACACATTGTGTACATCTGAAGCGAAACACTGACGTTTTTCCCTTTTCCCAACAGCGAACCTCTCAGAGATGCGAGTCATTTCACCTCCTAGCCTAAAACTCCATACCGCCGCCGACCGATTCGCCTTGGAGCGAACCACCCAGGACCCACCCAGCTCATGCACCGGACCGTACGGACTTGTGGGCGAGTCGTACGTATGTCCCAGAGCACACTTAACGGAGAGTTTGAACTCTTTTGAGATTTGTGGAAGCTGTCCGAAACTTTCAAGTCCACATCCACACCCATTATCAATCATCCCCCCATGATAGTAAAATTGAAATTGAGAAAATATAAAATCAAATATATGGAATTGAAAGTTAAAATAAAAAGGAAGATAGAAAGGAAGAGAAAAGGAAAACTTATACACGTTCATGAATATTTTATTTCCCTATTTCGATCTACCTTACTTCTTAGTTCCATTTGATTGGTGAAGTTGGACAATATCCCCGAAATGCCAGTCACACATGACCACGAAAAATCTCTTCTCACTGGACAACGTCTAAACGAAATCGGAAGAACCGAGCTAGGGAAATTTTTAAGTTTTTTGTCAATTTTTTTTCTTCCTTTTCCGCCCTTGCTAACCACGTAGACCTCAGACAAGATGGCTCCAAAGTCAGATACTTTCAACCCCATTTTACTCCGTAACGAGACCCAGTCCATCCACGGAACAGAAATACACTCAGTTACTGGATTTGTGCAAGCGCCGGCTGTTCCTAGACGGATTACCCGTAGTTACCGGACGACTACCACCGATCCGTACGTAACCAGTTCCCAATCTCGACTAGTGACAACCAACCAGCGGCAGCCGCTCGTTTCGGCCAGGTTCGCAACCCTACCAGTTTTACCCTACCGTGGAGCCCGAATCTGACACTTTTCCCATCGCGAGGAAAACCGTTACGCCAAGGGCTCAATACTAGAAGCTGCTACAGCGGGTGAGCCCGTACGAAACCCCACCTGCCACATGGCCATACAAATCAGAGCAAATGGGAGGGAAATTAAAGAGGGTGAACGCGAGGAGAGAAGAAGGGACAGGTGGAAAAAGGGTGACCGAGAGAAATAGAATCCCCACCACTGCTGCTTCTCTTGCCTTCCTGAGGTATCTGGATACATACACTGAGGTTCGACGTGCTCCAGACAACTTCCGGAACTAAGTACATCAACGGATATCTTTGCGCGATAAGATATTTTTCTTTTTCTATTTTTTTTTTTTTTCGTTTCCTTTCTCCTCGGCTCTTTCACAAGGCACGAGGACTCGGAACAGATCAGATCTATCAAATCTAACCAAATCCGATAGGCTGAAATGGACACAAGTCGATCAGTACTAATCACTTTTCAGAAGTGACACTCCTGCATAACAGATGCAATCCATAAAGAGCCCATCCAATGGTTTGAAAATTTGAAGGGAAGGAGTAAAAAGCGGTAAAATGGGCATGGGAGAGGATGGAAGAGGGACGCATCAGAAAAAGACAATAATAGTAAAGGATGGAAGACTAAGAGGCTTTGGTAGTTAGTACTTACCGTGTAAGTAGTATGGGAAAAAATGGCCCGAAAAGAATAAAAGAAGGTGGGGAGGAAAAGAATAAGAAAGGAAAAGAAGTAGATAGCAGAATAAAATCAAATCAAATAAATGAGGATGATGATTAAAAATAAAAAATATTGACGGGGAAAAGAAAAGAAAAGAGAAAAACGGGAAAACGGAAAAGGAAAAAGAAAAAGTTTTGGGGGGGGTTTTTTTTCCAAAATAAAATAAATAAATAAATTATTAGGAGGAAAAAAGGGAAAAAGGAAGAAAAAAAGAAAAAAAGAAAAAAGAAAAAAAAGAAAAGAGAAAGAAACCCTGTAGTATTAAAGGTAAAACTGGAAACACATTCAAACATGGATGTTCCCCCGGCGCCAGCACGTCCATTCATTTAACAACATTAATATAATATTCCATGTTCATAGAATTACTCTAAATGTATTAGTCTATTTGGCTATTCTTACTATGATTGAATCATTAGTATTATTCTCCCTTGTTAGAGACTCGATCCACGATTACCCAGCAAACCCCCTACTCCACCTAGACGATGTTAAATGGGGAAGGTCGGAGCTTGCCAAAGACAGTCCGCCAGAAAAAATTTTGATGAGAAGCTCAGGGATCATTCTATTTCTACCCCTTTCTTCTTCATTCATTAAACTGGCTTGTCCTCCCTGAGCAATCCAGCATTCTGCAATACCCGCGGGATTCTTCTGTCTTCGTTTTTCCACACTTCCTTCAACAAAAAAACCAGCCAAAGAGATCGAATATCTGCCTCGAAACTCCAAGTGCAATTACCCCAGATGGCTGGAACAGCGAAACCTCCATCCTCTGCCGAAGTGCAAAATGCCTTAGCCCGCGCCAGAGAGTCCGAGTCCGGTCCTGACGCTGCTACGATGGCTATACTCGAAGGTTCCGTCAACGGCCTATGGGAACGTATCAAGGCTGAGCCGGAATACGTGCTCAACCAAAAAGAATTCTCCTTGTTCAACTACTTCATCTTACGCTATAAAAAGGAGCCTGCGTGTAAAAGAGCCGTGGAGCAGTTTTGGAACCATTATCGCGCAGACGAGGCCACCAACGGAAGCAAGACTTAGTGACTAGTGCGCTCGTCAAATAGCCGTTCCTATGCCTACACCACCTTCAGGCTCAAGGCTCCGAGGGAGAGAGAGAGAGAGAGAATTGTGGGCGCCAAGCCATGATTGAGCTTGACAGTCGGATCAAGCAGATAATCTTGCGCTCAGAAGCAAGCGCTCAGCAATTCCCCGTCAACGACCTCGTCGTCTCCTAAGACAAACAAGAAACTGAGATGTGACAGGGGGCGATGGAGTGAACCTCGATGGCCGCAACATATGCATCTTGAGCCCTCTGAAATCCGTGATTCGGGGGAAATTCCAGTCGCAGTTTTAATATCCAGTCATTCTGTCGATGTTCGATTGATTGACCATGCATTCTGATCCCCAAGTCCGAGCTGGTTGGTCCGATACCCGAGCGGACGAGTACACGGGTATAGCCGTCTCGACAGTATCCGTCAAAGATGACCGAACTGTCGAAAATTGCCAGTTTCAAACGTTGGCATTTCATGCTCATTTGTGTTGCGTATTTCATTTCTTGCCTATCTCCTGTGTGGTTTTCTATGGAACAAATCTATCTTTTGTTTTATCCCCCCCTCTTCTTCTAATTGTCACTATTTTCTTGCTCCGATTTTGATCATGTCTTTCTTTCTTTCCTTTTTTTCCTCTTCCGCTCTTCGATCTGCTGCTTATTGAACAAGCTATGGGATCATTTTCAAAATAGATTGTTTCATCATCACAACTCAGGGAGGGATCCTCACTGACCTGGACCCTCTCCTGTCCGTGCCCCGCACTTACCCTTACGGGGACTTCTAGGTCCCTCGGCTGACGTGTTTTCTCACGTACATAACCACCAGCAAGTGGTGCTATTCTAAATTTTGTCACAGTGAGCTACGCCAGGGACCAGCCATACACATAGGGCATCTTCTGAAGCGGAGTAGCCATTCCCAGGCTACTTCTGGGTGTACATTTAAAAGCTTACTCCTGGGGGGGGAAGGAGGATGAGGAAAGGAGTTTGGGTGAGGGGGATAGGAATAGAAATAAAAACAAGGCACACCACCAAGTCTTGACTCGGAAAGCGGAAAAAGAGATTTGTCGTTGGGAAACGGACTCTTCCGGAGGGCAGTTAGTTTACTTTACGTACCTTTGTTAACATGACACTAAGAGGCTCCCGCGTACGATAGCCATGCAGCTACACCTTAGATCCGCTGTAGTTCTGCACGAGGCCATAAGCACGAAAAGCCCTCACTACTGCACCTGAGCGCCAATGGCTTGCTAAAGGAAACTTATGTACAATTTAGTAGGTACAGTAGTAGTAAGGTAGTCATGTAGAACATACTTTGTACTAACTAAATGTTCTAAACTTAGTAAGAAGTATGGGTGAATATTACATAGCGAGACCTGGTAACGAAATATAAGCATGACTAGAAGTAGAATCGAAGATGGAAAGTTGATGAACACGGAGAATTCTATGCAACAATTAACTGCTTCTAAACTACTTAACTGGTAATGATGACGGTCCCTCCAAGCTCTTTCAGGTTTCTCCCTTTTCCCTCACTCAAATTCAGCCCATGACCTCCTCTGGGGCGGGTTTTGGGTTTCCCTTGGCGCCCGCCCCCTCTTCCCCCCGGTCAAGTACCACACTACAGTTATACACTATACCACCCCCGGTAAGTGGGGGCGGGGAGAGGGGGGAAAAGCGGCCAACTGGGAAAAGAATTAGAGAAATTGGCCGTAAATTGAACAAAAGAAATAAAATTAAACCAAAAATATAAATAAAATCCAAACGAATCGAGGAACTCCCGCTGTCCGGTTTGCATCCAAATCGGGCTCCCGCGCGGACATGGTTCCGCAGGCCTTGTTATTGGGTGAATGGGCACCAGTGGATTTCCGCGATCCGGTTACTTACGAGTAACTGGCTAACAATATAAATTAGTCTGTACCTTAGTAGATTGTACCTACTAGCAACCTACTTAGTATTGTGTAGTACCGGAAGTGCCTCTTGCTCTCCTTGATTGAATAAGAGCTACTACTCGCTGGTCCTAATAGGTCCCGAGCGGCTACCAACTACAGCAACTAGCTGGGTGTAGTACCTGGGTATCACATGTGGGTGGTTGCATCCTCAGCGGCTAAATGAATGGTAATACAAGCAAAGTGTACCTAGCGTACGTGTTCGCTCCTAATTGTCAACAATGCCGGTAGTACTGGCTCAGGCATCATAGGTAACGTAGCCAGGGCCCTACGCGCGAGAGAAACTAGCTATAAATATCTGCCTACCATACGTGCTATGGAGCCCGCTTATGATATTGTCTAGCAGTATCTACCTATATACATGCTATGCGCCCACGTCAATCGTTGAAGAATAAGCCGCCTATTCCCGCAGAACGAATCATGGGTATGTCCCGGACGTTTCGAGAACATAGGTGCAGACACGATAGCTTTGCCAGCAGAAAGTCCCTGAGCAACTTACTGCTAGGCAGGAAAGGCACCACCAAGAACCTCCGAGTGGGCCTACCAATAAATGTTTACCAAAGGGGCAAACGGGCAGAAGCAAGTAAGAATCTGGTAATGTGGAAAGGTAATCGCAGGCACACTAGTCTAGTCTCTGTCCTAGCAGACTGGAATGATGTTTGCACGCTTGCCCAGCGCTACCCTTCATAGTCCGGCACTTTATAGATAAGATACACGGCTTCCAATACCTTCCTTATCTTGTCTCTAAGCAAGGTGGCATGCTTCTGGTCTTGCCGTGACTAATTGACCTAGTTTCCCAAGCAGTAGTCATGAATTATCTGCACACGAGAACCTCCTTCGAACGGCGTTTTCACTGAGATTGCTTTGGACGGATCTGATAGATGAGTACACCCCAACTATACACTGGACACCGGTTAGTTGGTAAGCCAGTGACAACTGTAGATCCAGCTTACAATAACTAGCCCGATGATGACATTGATGCAATTGAAGCCTATAAGGATTGTCTGTTTCCAACTGAGAGGCCTCCCAGGTACATTGAGGTAAAGCCAAAACACGCCTGGGAGACTGAACGTAAACCAGCTGGCAAACAACGAGCTCTGCAGGATAGGGGTCAGCTGTTTTCGTGCCCAAGGGGGTATATTTTCTTTTTCAATGTTTCCCATTTGTCCCAAGAACCTACCGTAAGCCCCAAGATATCGTTGAAAACCGGTATGCTTTCCGCTAGTACCCAGACTAAAAACCATAGCGTCGCGCATACAGCGATCCATAGGGATATTGCACCGAAGGAACGTGAGTGCATGGCATTGCTGCCGTGAAACATCCGCAAGTATATTGATTTCACCGCGACATGGGCGTTGACGACACCTGCTATCACAATCTATGCGATCAGTTGAACGACAAGGGAGCACGACTTTGGTTGGGCTGCCTACCGTTGGGATTGCAATGCCATATGATATCTTTCTGAAGAGTGGACTGACTGAATTGAGGGATGGGGAAGCAATGTCCTTTCCAACCAATAGATATAGTACGATAGCCGTCACTGTATAGAGCGTCACCTCACTCACTTGCAATAACGCTAAGGCCCTTGGGTAGTCCTTCACATCCCGGAGCTCTGAAAAGAAAGCAAAGAAGGCAACATGTCCAGCATACGCAAATACAACGTTTGCAATTGCAATCACTATGTCGTGGAAAGTAGGCGGTAATGATGTCTGGATAGGGCTTGTCTTGTTAAAAGATGCTCCAACCATGCTAACGAAGACTGCTCCGAGGACACTAGCAAAGCTGATTGAGGAGAGAAATGACAGGCTTTCGAGACGTCGTGGGATGGTGAAGACGATCGAAAGCAATCCTCCAGCCACAGAAAATAGAACTGTACAGCCCGAGTAGCCGGTGAGAACGCTCACCATGATAGAGAAGGTCAGTATATGGCTAGCCATTATGAATATGAAGAAGATAAGCTGAGCAGCGCCCAGAATTTCACAGCTAGTCCTTCCCCACAGTATTCTTCCGGCATCAGCCATACTATGTGTCTGAGCATAGCGACGCTTGAACTCCCCAATGACTAGTCCTGTGTAGGTCGTCAGTACCCCGACGCCAATGATAACGGCAATTCCACTGCGGAACGTTAGCTTGTGCAGGAATCATGGCTAATTTCTCAGCTAAGGAAACCGTACGGGAGAAGACCCAAAGTAGCTAGCACTTTGGGGAGAGCCAGGATGCCAAGAGAGATGGTCTCTGCTATCATGACTGGTATCTTTAGGACTCCATGTTAACATGCATGTTTCAACCCGAGATTACTCACTCATTCCAGCCTGCCTGGAGGTTAATTAGCACCTAGTGGCTAGTAGTTCTCGGAGACCGGTAGCGCACTCACCACCAAGTCAATGTCTTGTACTTCACCTCCAGCCCGGTCTCATCTCCGAAAAGATCCTCTCCCTCGCAGTTAGTGTGTGTCTGGGACATTGTAGTAGGACGGTCGCTCTCTGCCTTCCAGGATTCTAGACTATTCTCACACGGCCATGAGGTCACAACCCCGGCACGCCTCTGAAAAGCGTGCCATGTCATGATTCGGTGGGTGTGCAGTACAGACTGTCAGGCAAAGAGGTGAATATGTAATAACCTGGCGAGAGCCTCGAACGATGTTCAATAACCGTATGTTCGTTGCCAGAAATCTTAATTCTTTAAGCACTATTGCAATTCAGGGTAGAGGAGGCCCATTCCCTGGGAAAAGGGGATAGAAATAACTTTGTCGAGCAGGCGTTCCTTCCAAGACCAGTCCGCATTCATGAACTTGCCCGATCTGTTTCCTTCTGTTGTTAAAAGTTAGCCAACCACCATATGCATTGAGTGCTCAAGGCTTGACCATAACACAGCTGAAGCCTAAGACCCAGGTTATACCTTCCCTGTCTGACATGTTTCAGATTATTTCTCTAAATGATTCCTTTTACTCCAAGGCAGGCCGAGTACATACATCATAATATTGCCCGTCGGCGCCATTCTTAGGGATAGAGAAGCCGAGACATATCATTGCTTTAGCTGAGAGAAAGTAAACGAGGAAAATCTTTAACCAGACTCATCATACATTATGGAATCAAAGTAATACATCGAAATTATTTATACATAAGGCAATACTCTATAGCTCAAGACACTTCTATTTGTTTGCCGGGGACTCGGGGTGTATCAGCTTGTTAGAATCTGACGAGGGGATGTCACTACTGAGCACATCCGCCGGGGGATCTAAGAGTTCATTAGTCAGGTTTGTCGCGAATGAGCTGTTCTAGTGCAGGTCCTACTCACCGGACCGAGCAAAGGCCTTTCTTTGTGCGATATCCAAATCCTTTACTCTACCCGCCTCGACATCCTCTCGCGTCATGCTCAGGAAAGCCTTTGGTAGACCCATAGAAGATAGAAACTGGACGCTCTCCTTCCATTCAGAATCTTTCCGGTTCGTATCCCACTTGAGCTCCTCACCCATGAGATCAATGATGTTAGGAAGGGCTTCGAGGGCTGCTTCGGCGTTCAAAAATGCCAACCGGGTTCTGCGAGCAATGACATCGGTGGCAGTCTGTGCATATTCGTGGCGCACAGCATACCTGATTTCACCATCAACGAAGGGGTATAGCCTGGAGATGCGTTGGCCGCGGACAGGGAAGCGAGCATTTGTGGGGGAAGACAAAGCCGCAACCTGCCAGGCTCGGTCACCATATGATTCCGTTAAATGCTTAGCCACATCCACCTCGAGTCCGAAATGCTGAATGAGGTTGATGAAAAGGGTTTTGGAGAAGCCGTGGGCACCAATCAAGCGGACCTGGTGGGTTTGGCAAGATCCGTCAAGGACAGCACCGTCGGAGACCAAGCCACTGCCGCCAACACCACTGATATCCGGGGCGCCGGTGACACCGCGAGGCTTCAAGCCGAATACATCGATGGCCTCATCCACCGCCTCTTCGGCCATCTGCCGGTAAGTGGTCCACTTGCCACCAGCACAGGTCAGGAGTCCGGAGGGAGAGACAGTAATGAGATGGTTGCGGACCAGAGCCTCAGAACTCTTTACCTTAGGGTCACGCACCAACGGGCGAATTCCAGCCCAGGCAGCAAGGACATCACTCCGCTCAATATTGATGTCTGGAGCCAAGTAATTGCGGACTTCGGAGATGATCCAATTAATGTCTTTTTCAGAAGGCTGGGGCTGAGGGGTGATCTCGGTCGGCTGATCCGTTGTACCAGCAATGGTGTTCCCTTGCCAGGGAAGGAAGAAAATCACACGGCCGTCCGACGTGGAAGGGTCAATAAGGCCCATATCTGAAGGGCTGTAATAGCCAGGTAAGATCACATGGACACCTGAGCTTGGGGCTACGATCTCCTTGATGCCGGGTTCGTCCATCTGTCTGATCGAGTCGGTAAAGGGGCCAGTTGCGTTTATGATACCCTTTGCCTTGATCGTGAACTCCTCCGCCTCTTGTCCATCTCTTCCGGGGATCAGATCCTTGACACGAGCGCCGTTCAGCTTCCCAGAGGAGTCCTTTTCCAGGCCAGTGACTTGCATATGATTGACAACAGTGGCTCCGTATAACGCAGCTGTCATCGCCAGCGAAACATTCATTCGAGAGTCATTGTGGGCACCATCTAGTAGATGCACCGTTAACGAGGGGTCATCTAAATGACGGGGATAGGGTAGGGGAAAGAGACTGCATACCATAGTAGACCATGGCTCCAAACAGGTTGTCTTTTCTTAACATAGGGAAAGCATCGATGGCCTTGCTCTTGGTGAGGAAGTAGGAGCTCTCGATACCTTCAGACCCAGCCAAGTAGTCATAGAACTTTGTTCCCGCCCAGAAATAGGGCGCCTGCCACCATTTCTGTAGCGGGACCATGATAGGAAGCCAGCTAGACAGATGAGGGGCTGTGTTCAAGAAATACTTTCGCTCTCTCAGAGCCTCCTTGACTAGCTTGTACCTAAAGTAGAACGTGTGGCATTCAGTATATCATGGTCGGCACACAAACAAGAGATCGGAGAGGGGCGGGGAAAAACTAACTGGTTGTAATCCAACTCCCAAACAGCCTTTTCCAGGTAACGAACACCACCGTGAACGAGTTTTGTACTCTTGCTGCTCGTTCCAGCGCTGAAGTCGTCCCGCTCAACAATGGCAACCTTCAACCCTCGTGTGGCAGCATCAAGGGCAATTCCCGATCCAGTGGCACCACCGCCAATGACAAGCAGATCATACTCTTCGGAGTTGCTTCCACCGGAAGAGCGCTTTAAATCTTGGATTTGCTCGAGGCGGGATTTGATGTTGGGAAAGCTCGGGGGCACGAGCTTGCCTTCATGGTAGCCCGGCGGCGGAACCGCGGGGGCTTCTGAACCAGGGATATTGCGGGGACGGTAGGAGATGTAGAGAACTCCGGCTCCTGTGGCAGCCGCCAGCGATGTATAGAGCAGAGGTCGTAGAATCCTACGAGACTGGCGGGAGGCCATTGTACCCAGGGGGTCGAATGTTCAGAGCAAAGAGGATCTGGCGAGCTAGAGCGAATTGGTGACACTGATGGTACTAGAGGGTGGGTTCCCTATAGCGCGCGCTGTATGTTCTATACTCAAGAAAAGCTCTGCACACACGCGCACACACCAAAAGTCAGCCGGATATGGACTCGAGAACTGCGGTGTAACCGATACGTAACAAGGTAGGCGGAGAATTGGAGCGGCATACCTTCCACAGAAAATGTTTGACTTGTGAGTGTCAATTGGGGACGAGGGCAAAAGAGAGATAGAAAAGAGAAACACGGGACACTTGCCCAAGGAAAAGTGGTAAGTGTAAAATCGGAGAAGGGGAGGAAAGAAACGGATTAGAATACTATACGTATATACTGACGTATGTATGAAGAGGAAGGCAATGAGGCAGGTACGAGTCGTGAGGAAGAATGGGGAATGGGAATGGGATTTCGTGAGGAACGAGGAGAGTAAAGAAGAGAGAGGGAGAGGGCGAGGTTAAGGATGCGAGGGATGTAGGAATGCCGGATCAGCTGCCAAGTTCGAATGGTTTCTTGTACGGGGAAAAGGAATGGGAATGAATTAGTATTTACATACTCTACAGGCCTAATTCAGGGCCGGGTAACCTTCCACCTTTTGGAATTTGGGGGAGGCTGCGTCATGAGCTCAATCCGGGAAGGAGCTGGATTGGAAGGAGAAAATAATGGGGGCGGGTCGCTATGACGGTGTCGCAGCGTCAATCAAGAATGTCCCACCAATCAGCATCTCGGCAGCCCCGGGCGTGGATGGGCCTGATCACTGATTTGCCTGCCGCGCCCGAACTCCGGAACCGCATGTGACCAGAAAAGATTTTGTCTCTTCTGTAAATGTTCCCTTGGGGGGAAAGGGACCGATCCACTTGGGTCTTTTTATGGCTTCCAGACTCGCGGTCTATCAGGTTTTACCCTATCTAGATAGTCCTTACTATTGTCAACATCCACCTTGTTCCTATTTCTTTCTTTATCCTCCTTCCCCCCTCCTCCCCTTAGTTGACCTACTCCCCTTTTTTTCTTCCCTCTTCTCCATACTAGTCTGAAATTGCGGAGGGCGGAGTAGCTATCATTTGATTCGTTTAAATTTTTAATTTAGATCATTTATTTATTTCTTGTTTATTCACTTATTGCACAGAAAGATATATACAATGAATACTCTTTTTTAAAGGTAAAAGCAGAAATGAAAAGAATAGAAAAGAAGAAAGGAATTGGCCTGGGGTTACTAATGGAGCACCTACCTAGTAGGAACGGGGGATCAGGATTAGTACAATCATTCGCAGTGCGGACTACCTATCTAGGTAAGTCAAACTAGTGTTTTTGGAAATCACGCGACCTATCCACGTTTTCATTGCGGATCTTCCGTCTATTCTAGGATA
This sequence comes from Aspergillus tubingensis, assembly GCF_013340325.1. Classification (NCBI taxonomy): domain Eukaryota; kingdom Fungi; phylum Ascomycota; class Eurotiomycetes; order Eurotiales; family Aspergillaceae; genus Aspergillus; species Aspergillus tubingensis. The sequence continues at coordinate 3,078,341 of NW_023336283.1, forward strand.
CCTAGACCTGTCTAAAGTCTTCTGTCTGGCACAATGATCATCCCTGGTCGGATCCCAACGCTTATATGTGTACAATACATACAGTAGGTGCCACATAACATAACAGCATATATACATACTACCTGCTAGTTATTGCTTCGTACTGCAAAACTGAAGTATGGGGGAAGGATAATATCAATCAATGCATATAAGATTTGGTCGTGCTAACTGCTCACTTGGCTTATTATCTATACAGTGTTTCTCTTAATGCGATGCTTTCTACAATACTAAGACAGGAAAGGGGGAGTGAAGGAGTGAATGATAATGATCATTCATCGTTGTCTACTATGTAAGTACAGCAGTCAACAAAGAAAGGGTTAAGTGTCCTTGTTAGTCGGGGTTCATTTTCTCCACTTGCCCAGCCCAGCCCAGACCCTGAGCGGGTATAGACTGAATACATACTGTACATATACTCATAACATACTTTGATAGTTATCTAAAGGACTTTGTAGTATCATTGAAGTATTACGTGATCAAGTATACTTTTTTGATTGATGTACTGTGGACAACTGGGCATAGATTAGCAGCGTCGCCGGCGGTCACACACTCCCCACCTGAATGGCGTAATCCCTAATATTTTGGTGGATGCGCGCTCGGGTAAGTAGGCACCTTGGAGATGAATGCGCTTCCCTCGCTCTTCCATGGAAGCAAGCGGGACTTGTATTCTTGGTTGGGGGTGTACATAAACTAGATATATTTCACCTGCTATGCGAGTGCGAGTCCCACCGCCCTACGTCAACCTTCCCAGGACTTGACGGTGTCTAAACTCCGTACCCGACTAGATCAGTCTTGTACTGTGACCCTGCTTCCCCTTCCATCCAGCTTTTCGTGTCGATCATGATAGAATCCTCCGCTCCGCTACCCCTCTTCCAATTCTTTTGGTGTAGCGCGCAGTGATTCAATGCGACCGGTCAGCCAGTTTACCAACCCAAACATCCACCTGATTTTCCCGATCGGCTTGGAGAGTGGGTCAAAGGCCGTCGCATTTGTCTGTGCATAAGTAGAAAGTAAATAGACTAGTAGTAGTAGACTACTAGATATCTCACACCCACTGCATTTATTTTTGTCTCCGCAAATAACTCCCGCTGCCAAGGAGGACTCATGCAGTCTAGTCTTCAATAGACCCTGTCCCTTCTTCATCGGTCAGTAGCAACTCCGTACTTAAAGCCACACCATCAATCATCCGGTATTCCACTTAATTTCTCCTTTCTTCTGAAGCACATGACCGTACACATATCAACCTATACATTTTTTTTTTTTTCTTGGCATCATATAAGAAGATGTTTCTTATCAGGAAATACACCTTTGAAATGTTGTGAACAAAGAAAAAGCTGTCCAAGTCTTGTGGAGATAAAGGCAAATAGATGCGAGCATTAGAGAAGAAGGCAGCCAATGAGAGTAGAAAAGGAAAAGTGAAGAAAGGGGTGAGGGAAGAAGATAAGGAAGATATGCTAACTCATATCCTCAAACCTACAAGTGATAAGAAGTAGTAGTATCTTCAGTCAAAACACTGTCCTCTCATGTTCTAAAATGAACTTGTATAAGACTTAAAACGACAAAACAATGGCTTGGGAATGCTAGGCCGCCCACTGCGTGGCGGTACGTTCTGCTTTATATGGACAAGTATAATCACGGCCAACCTCCGATATCAAAGTTAAGTAATAACTACTAGTAAATACATACCGCAGTTGGTACAAAGGAAGGCCAGATCTATGCCTAAACTACCATGGCAGCAACCGAGGTCCATGTCGTAAGGGATATACAGTATATCGACTGTATTGACCTTGAGAAGCGGAAACGTTCCGGCTGCGGAATCTTCTCGGTTGCTTCCACTCCTCCCCTGACCCCCACCCCCAGGTTTTTGGACACCGGAACCTGGGGTAGAACTACGTTAGCTACCAATGTCCCTCACTTCCTAGTGACGGAAATGTTCCTTCCTGTGAGAGGGGAGGGATGGCGACTCCGGGACGTATCACATGTGCACCAGGGCATATGATGCTGCGTTATATTCGGTCGACCTGCCCAGCGTCAGCTTAACATCTTCCTTATCTACTTGGCTACTATATCACCAAGCAAGAAACACAGTTCGTCCATCATGGCCATCGCAGCAGTTCTTTCATTCCTGCAGCAAAGCATTCTCGAATCTCCGTTGCAGTCATTGGCTGCAACCGCCTTCATTGTCCCAATTGTCTATATTATCATTAACGAATTTATTCGAGCTTCCGCCCGAGTACCTGGTCTTAAAGGCCCCCGTGGTCTTCCTCTGATCGGAAACCTTGCTCAAATCCGAAAAAATGCCGCCGAACAATATCGCATATGGTCTAAAACGCACGGGCCCGTTTATCAAATCCAGCTGGGAAATATTCCAGTTGTTGTCGTGAATTCGGCGGCGGCGGCAAAACTTCTTTTTGGACATAATGCACAAGCTCTGAGTTCAAGACCGGAATTCTATACTTTCCACAAGGTAAGCTCCAGGCAGCATGCTTCCCTAGGCTTTCTCCATTGTTGCCTCTATTTCTTTCCTTTGTCAGTGGGTTATAGCTCACAATCATGCATCAGATTGTATCAAATACTGCTGGCACGACAATCGGGACTTCCCCATATAGTGAGTCACTTAAGAGACGCAGAAAAGGTGCCGCTTCAGCCCTCAATCGTCCTTCTGTAGAATCATACATCTCGCACCTAGATGTCGAGTCCAGATCTTTCGTGGATGAGCTCTACAGGTATGGAAATGGTGGCGAAAAACCAGTGGATCCTATGCCAATGATCCAGCGTCTAAGCTTGAGTTTGTCCTTGACTCTCAATTGGGGCGTACGTGTGGCCTCTCAAGAAGAAGACCTATTTGCCGAGATCACACACGTCGAGGAAGAGATCAGCAAGTTCAGAAGCACCACTGGCAACCTGCAGGACTACATTCCTCTTTTACGACTAAACCCCTTCAATAGCAACTCAAAAGTTGCCAAAGAAATGAGGGATCGACGTGATCGGTATCTCACCGCTCTAAACCGAGACTTGGATGACCGCATGGAGAAAGGCATTCATAAACCATGCATCCAGGCAAACGTTATTCTCGACAAAGAGGCCAAACTGAACTCTGAAGAGCTCATATCAATCAGCTTGACCATGCTTTCTGGAGGTCTCGACACAGTCACGACCCTTGTGGCTTGGAGTATTGGCCTTCTTTCTCAGCGGCCTGATATCCAGGAGAAGGCCGCAAACGCGATACAAGATATGTATGGGCATGACCAGCCCTTGTGCGATCCCATGGATGATCAGAAATGTGCCTACGTTGCAGCCCTAGTTAGAGAATGCCTAAGGTACAGCTTGAGAACTGGACCCCAAGCTCAGAGTTCCGGCACGCTAAGTGGTTATATACAGGTATTTTACAGTCCTTCGTCTCGCGCTTCCCCGGACTTCGATTAGAGACGTGGTGTACAATGGAATAGTGATCCCTAAGGGCACAGTATTCTTCTTGAACTCCTGGGCCTGCAACATGGGTAGGTTGTCGCTCGATGAACGATCGTAATACTTTGCAATTATTGGCTAATGCATCATCACGTAGACCCCGAAGTCTGGAGCGACCCCGAGGAGTTCCGGCCAGAAAGATGGCTCGAGCAACCAGACGCTCCTCTTTTCACCTATGGCATGGGCTATCGCATGTGCGCTGGCTCACTACTCGCGAACCGTGAACTCTATCTTGTCTTCATGCGCACACTCAATGGTTTCCGAATCGAGCCACTTGGTGAGACTGACTGGCATCCTGTTCGGGGCAATTCAGACCCTACAAGTCTTGTGGCAATCCCCCAAAAGTATAAGGTTCGATTCGTTCCAAGAGATGAAAAAGCACTCGCGACAGCACTGGGCCGGTAATTGGCAAATCTGATTTATGGTCTGTATTGGGAGGGTGAAGCGAAGAAATGATGTTGTGTATGATCTTTTTACTGGACGGAAGCTGGGTATAGTAATTAGCTTGTGCCTCTGAACCTCAGTACACTACGAAGGGGAGAATGCTCACCTCAGTGGAGATGCTAGGAACATCAGTCGGGCTTGAGTATTCTATAGCGATCCCCTATATCCGGGCATTTTCTTCAAACCCTCCGAATTGTGGACCATGTAGGATTGTAGCTTAGCAATACTCCTGTTGGAGTTATCGCAGATTATGCTCGATGTCGTCGCCATACGCGTGCGATGACAGCTTACAATGATTGCAATTGAAGGACATAAAACCGGGCTTCTGCTCCGATCTGCCGCGGATTGGCACCTTGATGCCATTGTATTACTTTCATTTCTGGTCCTACTTACTTTCCATCACTGTCTCCCCTATGTACTTTCCTCCTCTGGCCCATCCCACCCCTTGCCCGTCATTGCTTATTCCCTCTCCCACTACCTTCCGTTCCCTTCCATACCTGACTGATTTCTGTGATTCCTCACGCCGAATGCCACACTGCAGGCTTATTTGGGTATGCATGTTGCCCAGGATGGCCTGATGGTATAATCAATGCTGGGTATATAGCTCTCGTAATAAAAAAGATATGACAATCAATGAACGGTTCTCTTGGGAATGGGAGGTGATACTGGATTAGGCTGCTGAAGTGCGAGGGGTCCGTGGGTTTTGTCCACAATAGCCACCAATGCTTTGAGACAATGGTGCTCATGGAAAATAGATCTCGGGAATAGATGTCTATGAGGGCTGTAATCATACGGCGCTAAGATGCGAAACGTCTTTTCAAGTCACGGACGTGGTCGAAGCTGCATGCATAATCCCGTAACTCGTTTTTGAATTGACTTGCTGCCACGAAGGACCGTGATGAGCTGCTCTTGACCGACGACAGTGATGTCTGCGAAGAAGATGGCGATAGTACCCTTTTGGGGTATTGGGAACCAGATGATCCCGCTGGCGCCGTTCCCATTGTTGCGAAAGATCCGGTCACAGAACGCCCAGCTTGGCTGGGGGCCCTAGTTGGTTGTGGACACACGATCGCATGAGGTGCTGTCGCCTCCTTCGAGACGGTATCCAGCTCAGCCAGCCTGCAGGCTTGGGAGCAATATGGTTCCCCTAGGGTCTGACGGTCACAAGCAAGGCAGAAGTCAAGCGACCATTCAGTTGCCATATTGGCTGGTCCTCACAAAGAGGCAACAGAAGAAGATGGCGTTGGGGACAAGGTTGAAGAACTTTGTATATATGGGCTGTGGAATATCAATACAGGACTAGGGACTGTTGTCCCGATGACATGTCACCAAATATGGGGTAATCGAATGCGCTTCGGATAGCGATATTTGAGGGTTGCTAGTCGGCCTCTTGTTCCGTGAATGAGAATGGTTACTACTGCTGATAATGCTTTTTCTTTTTGGTTAGCATTGAGTGACTTCTTGTTCGAGTGGGGGAAGAGCGTGAGAAGAGCTAGCAGATGTGATGGAAAATTGGTGTGGAGGTTCATTATATATGAAAAGGTTAAGGCCATCACACCATAATAATCCACTTCGGTCTCATTCTTGCGAAACAGGAGGGTCACGCAAGGCCACCCCACTAGCAAAGGGACCTACCCAAGGACGTGAGGGTAGATCAAAGCCGGTGGATCCAGATCTATGTCAGATGACAACCGATGAGGTATCTGAGGTTAATGGAAGGGTTATTGTTGTGATGGAATGGGAAGGGATACGGAACGGGTTCTTCATCCAGTGTGTTGTAGCATAGCCTCCAGGTCACCCAGTCCGCACAGGGGCCAAGTCAAACATAAATGACGGGGAAGTGTTTGGGAGGGGGACTGGCTTTTACATATAAGTATTTTATATATATGTATGGGTAGCTAAATGCCCCAAAGACGCCAGTGACATGCACACAGCCCCTTTAGGGGAAAGAGGGGGGAGCATGGCCCAATCTCCAGGAGGCACGGCGTTGTAGGGTTTACGGGTAGATTGTCAATACTAGTCTATACCCAAAACTTATCCCCAATAGAGCATACTTACCTACATTGAGCTAGTACGGAGCATTGTTCAGTTCTCGCCCATACTTTTGAAAGTGTTTGGGCTTATCCAGGGGCTTACGGGACAATACCTACGATGTATATGATAAATGGTCTCTCTTGAAAGTCTCTGGTATATCGTAAAATACTAACTAGTATGTGCCACTCACCACTGTACCACAATATAAATCAATCATTGTAAGCAAGTTACTATGTTAACTTGACTACCGCTGCTGCTGCTGTTACTGTTACTGTAACAAGGTAAGTAATAAGTATTTATCGACTCTCGAGGTACCCGATACGATACCTGCCTTTTCTTATGATTATTATTGTTATGGTCATTATCATGTTTAAGGCAGGCCAGGTGGAGTAAAAAGAGGGGGTGACCGGTGGCTAACCTTTTGCCCCATCCCTTCCTAGTTGCAGTAGTCTATTGCCTATCTTGGCCTAGTTGGCTTTTACCTGCACGGCTGCTGGTGGCCCCAGCGCATTCTAATTCGAGCACCTGCTGTAGTCACTGGTCAATCTACACCAAACGACACTTATGGTTGGACCATCGGATAATACATTCCTTCGAGGTCACTATGGTGGTGGTCATGCTCACAACGTCAGCAGCTCCTCCCACAATTATCCTTGCTGTACAGTAACTGACTAGTATTGCTCCGTGATGGTACTCACTGGTTATGGGAAGGTATTATATCACTCGTATATACATACACCCATAGGATCTTGCTGGGATTGTCACCAGCAATGAGCCGGCCCGTGTATGTCAAGATATAGGAGCAGCTATACTGTCTTGCCTGTAAACAGTAGGCTACATGAGATATGTATGCCGACAGAGGGTGTCTTGGCGGGGCAGCAGGGAGTCAAATCCATACAATTGCAGACACAACATCATTTCTTGCCTTCTCCGCCCTACCCGCCCATTGCGTACAGAGTCTCTGCACATGGCAGCAGCAGGCGTCGAACCTACTTGGTTTATTCAAAACCACCCCGTAGTTTGCCCGTGTGAGACCGAGCTGGAATGTCCTGCGACGCAACCTCTTGGTCACCCCCTTTCCCCCGACCCCAGCCAACACGATGTCTTTCGATCACATCGCAAATCTAAAGAGTACTTCAGATGGCATGGCAATGCTAAGCATGAAGGTGTCGTGTTCACTTTATCAGTCCTGACCTCTTTGAATCATCCAAGCAGCAAGTGTATTGGTTGATATCCTATTGTTAAGCTGTGTCCTAATATAGCCAGGGTATAGAGGTTGCCTATTCAATACGGGCCTGAGAATTTTGTATACTGGTGACCAGGGACTGTACCTTGGAGCCAGGCGATTGATAGATACAATTAAGACACCAATAGCAACTTCTATCTAATGGGTCTCAAGCCCCAATGGATGTTTTGAAACACACGAGTGTGGGCTTGATGTTTATGAAGCAGTATCCCAGTGCCTTCGTGCAAAATTTCATCTAGTGTTGAAGTCTCAAGAGGGCGTGTGTAGGCGTCTATACTATACATGGAGAGTCACATTCCCATTGTCGATTGATTGACGAGTATGGAAAAAAGAAAATAGGCAAAAAATGGAGCTGCGGGGAATCGAACCCCGGACCTCTCCCATGCTAAGGGAATATTATACCACTAAACCACAGCCCCATCTTATACATACTCAAAGTTTTATTTTACCTATATGACGTATTTTGTTCTTCTGCAGAAAGTTACGCTTGCTGCAATGATTATAATCGCAAGACATCATTAATACCTTAGCTGGGCTGTATCCTATCTATCCACGATCTCATATACATGCTCGGTGCATACATCATTCAACGCGTATACCGCATTCTTACGGAACACCAAAAAATATAATCAAAAATACCAAAAAATGGAGTTGCGGGGAATCGAACCCCGGACCTCTCCCATGCTAAGGGAATATTATACCACTAAACCACAACCCCTTTATAGTATACTTTGCCAAAGTAAAGGCTATATAGTCCACCAACGCTGTACGCACGGTAATCACTGATATCAATATATATACTTCCAAAGCTTAGCCCAATCCCAGACACGTGGATGGTCTCGGTTGCAATCAGTAACATCCATCAACTACCTAGTCATGTATGTGATAAATCAGCTGAAGTCTTATGGTACAATCTCCTGCCACGGTTTCCTATGGTTTCCGGGAAGTGGCCAGTTGGGTATCCAAGCAATTAACCGTCAGGAATCAAGAGCTACCGTATCAATTTCCTTTATACATTCACACCACCTAGTTCTGGCTGGCAGTGTTATGTGCGTGATAGAGTCAGGTACCTCTCTTTGAGCACCTCTACCTAGTAGGGCTGTCTGCCTAGATGAACCTATACATGACACGCGTCCCAAGCTCCTGGGCTTGAGGTCCGGGCTCTCCATTGGATGGCTGTGCGGTTGGCTTGTTTGCAGTAACTGGGTCGTCTACTCCTGACGCGCACTGGGGGCGGGTTCTGGGAGTGTTGGTTTGGGGTGACATCAAATTGGTTTTTGGTCGGCGATAACGTACTGGCAAGTTCATGGTAGAAATATATATCTACTACGTGTGTCAACAGTGGACGATACGAGCTACCATATCATACTGCCTGTCCCCTTTAAATGGGAGAAAAGTGGTACCGAGAAAAAACCCCAAGCAGGAAGAAATTCCTAGACCACACTACCCTATTTCCAGATATCACGACAAGACATCAACCTAGCAGAGGAATAGACACAAGTACCAAGTATTGCTATTCACACGCTGGGAAGCTGGTAGACTCACTTGCTAATCGCAGACAAGGGACTGCCATCGGGATCTTTTTTATCGAGCCTGCAATAAAGCAATGGTCGCCCGTGGCAAGAGTCCTACACTTTGATGAGAGCTTTAAGAATGTGTTCAGCTCCAATCCTTCGTGACACCTGCATATATTGAATGTCTTCCGGAGGGCCAAAGCACCGACTAAAACATAACCCGCAGCACAACCCCACAGTACCTGCTTTAGCCCGAACATCTCACTCAGCACATCATTGAGTACACTTAAAATCAAACAAGAGAACTCAGTTCTTAGATATATTCCGCAAACAACCAATATGGGGCTGTGGTTTAGTGGTATAATATTCCCTTAGCATGGGAGAGGTCCGGGGTTCGATTCCCCGCAGCTCCATTTTTTACTCAAAATTTTTCTTTTTCTTTTTATTTTTTTCTTCCCCCCCGACCTTTAGAGCGCACTGGAATCCATATCCAAACTGCAAAGTACAATGACTTAATCCAAAACAGCAGGAAACCACCATTGTAATATGTTATTCCACCATAACCACGCGGGTTCAAGTTCTCCGAGTAGGTATAAGTCGAAGGACACAAGAGATATCAACGGGATTCCCAAGATCAAAACCTCCAAAATAAAATTGATGTTGTTTGCCTTCGCACACTTTTAATGAACAAACCCGTATCATGCCAGATGTGAGCTGAACACAACAACAGTCTCTACGGTAGGCCCACGGAGAGATGAAACGGACATGTCTTCTGCTGAGACCAGATGGGTGACTCCTTCTTATTAAATCGAGCTCGACAACGCATGCGCGATTCCCAGCAAACTACTGGGCGTTGATGTAAGTAGCCCACTGGAAGCCATATTTGGCGCCAGACTGATCGACAAAGCCCTTCTAATTCCCTGGACCGTAACCCGTGCTTACCTATCCGTCAAGGAGAGAGCCCTTGCTTATCACTCAGAAGAGGAAACAGTCACGGCGGAAATATAAACTAGCATGGAGTATGCGAGAAAAATATCCGTATCATCCCTTGATATGCTGGCTATCCCCAACTTTCCACCGACGGATTAGACCTGACGGACAACTGCCCCTTTAGGTAGAATAACCTATCCTCAGGTACTGTTCCCCCGCGCGATATTCCGACAGTCCCAGGAGAGGCTCATTTTGCAACCAGAAAGCAACCCCCTTCCCCCCATCCTGCGCCAGATGCCCGCTACCACAAACAACTGGAACTCTCTGCATCCAATACCGCCGCTTCAGACAATGCCAGAGATGACCAAGAACATCCACGACGTCCAGCGCGTAGTTTGTGATTTCTTGTAGGCAGCATCCCGGCCTCCTTGTAAATGAATATTCCTGTGGACCCTGTTGCTATACTCGACCATGCAAAACACGGCTCACCTGCTAAGCCAATGAGAGTTTGACCCCGTCCACAGGCACTGTGTTACCTGCCAAAGGACGTCTGTGGATGCAAAATATGCATGTCCCGAGCCAAGAGCCAATATCTTGTACACAGTGATTCACTGGCTAGGAGGCTCTTCCTGCTTTGAAACGGGGATCCGTACCAGAGTAGCAGGCATAGGTGAGCCATTCGGTAGTCTTTTGGTAGTTGAATCTGGTGTGTGTTCCATCGGTAAGTTCAAGTTCGCGGCTTTCGCTTTAAATTTGATCAGCATCGTTTGAGAGCAAATCTACATCAGAGAGCAAACTTACTCGAGGCCATGCTGATGGCCCGCAGTACATTATCCCAGTTTGCAAGGACACACGCGACAGCTACAGCCAAGACGAGAGTCAATCAGGACATACTCCACCATGATATTTTGAATTGACAAACCTTCTGTGCCATCCTTGAGGGTCCCAAGCTTGTCCTGTAAAGCCTGCATCTGCGAGGCCAGTGCTGCACTCATATCACGAAGCTGCCTCAGATTGTCTAGTTCAGCCCTTTTTGCTGCAATGCGGGATGCTAGGACCGAAGACTGTTGCTGTGAGATTGTTGTAGATTGTTGGTTTGGCTGACGAAACGAGGATGTGGCCGAGGATCCGGGAGGGAGCATGGAAGCAGTGCGAGACATGTATGCCATGATGTAGAAGATTTGTTGCTACTGGCGGCGGTTTGTAGATGTCTGACCCTCTTTGAAGTCAATAGAGGCGGGGTATATTAACGGATAGTGAATAGTGAAAGACGCGGGCTGCACAGACTGCACGCTAGTTGGTATGACTGCAGTTGTGGCTTGTAGATTTAATGAAGAGCTGTATTACAAGAGAATGTCGGTTTTTAAAGGGAGCTGCGGCTAGATGATAAACCGAAAGGCAATATGTGAATGATTCATTGCGGCTAGCTTCAATCATTATTATGATGCACCATTTGAGCGGTCGCAGACCGACAGCAATCACACTAGTCCCGATAAGGGCATTTGTCAACAACCAACCCGCGTTTGTCAACTATCACGGGGCCACATCCACCCACTCTTGTTTACTCACCGGTTAATTCGGATAAGGAGGCGAGATACTATCTACAATACGGAATAAGTGTGGATACTGGCTGCCTTTGCTACTTCTGATATACCTGGTCCCTGGGTGATTGACTGCCGAGGAATTGACCGCAGTCTTGCCTCCTTATGCCGGGCATGGCTCGCTTAAATGAATCGTCAGCTCCAACAGAGCACATAGAGGCCTGTAAGCACCGCAACCCCTCCCCGCTGGGAATTTACTGAAGCTGACTCTAGCGCCACATCAGTAAAACGACGGTTTGTGCGACAGAATCGTGAGATCGCCCGAGTAAACTCGATACAGTCCCTCCGCATTCGCAGCCTGGAATCTGAAGTCTCTCATCTCCTCTCAGAAAATGTTTCGCTTCGGGAGCAAGTAATAAGTCTTAGCCAGGAGGTAGAGAGATTCGAGGCCGTCCGGCTACTTCAGCATGGTGTTTACGACATCAAGACGAGACTAGACAGCAAGTTGGCGGAGCTGAACAACCTGGTGGCTGACCTTGGCGCACTACCGCGCACGTTCTACAGCAAATGTGCAGAGAATCCCCGAGATTCGAGCCAACATCGGGCACTGCCGGATTGGAAACCGAAGGCTGCTGATGATGAGCTCAATCATGGGAAAGACGAAGACGGAAGGCTTCCTGTCATCCTGGAAGACAAATATTACCCCAGAAGAACATTAGAGTAAGGAAAAGACGAAACCCCAAGCCTTAAATCTTCAATGCTTACCATGAACAGGCCGCAAGAGCTGCAAGATATCCGATATAACACTGCCGATAATCTGAGATCTCCCACTCCGGAAGAACCTGTAGCCACGCAGCCAGACACAGCGGACGACAGCTCCTCTACGAATGATTCTTCCGATATCATGAATGCGCAGCAGGCACCAAGTCACGACGAGCACATATCGGACGAGGACGAGGCAGTTTTGCCCCCAACTCTTGAAACCAGGAAAAGAAAAAGGCCCAACTTAGCATCAAAGCAAATGGAAAGGTCTAGCATGGATCAGGGGGCAACCTCGAAACGAAACATCCCTGGGGCTATCTCTGGTCCAGGAGCCAAGCGCAAATTTTCGGTGCATCATGAAGACACAATAGAATCGTTATCGAGAAAATCCGACGTTCCACGGACAAGCATGCAGTCACCTTCACCGGTGGGCAACAACGAGCAGTCGCTGTCTTCAGAGGCTGATGATAGCCCTTCGAGAGGGAAGGCATCGCTTTTGACAGAAGAGGCAATGAGTCACAGGTTGGCAAAACGGAAAGCATTGGAGCATAGTATGTGCTGTGCCGTGCCACCGCAATACTGAGATTTGATCAGCTAATGATGCTGTAGGAAGCACGAACGTGAATGTGACCAGCCCAACGAAAGCACATACTACAATGGTGCAAGAGAAGCACCAGAAGGGCACATTGTCGTCCTTTGACGAAAAGGATGGGCAAGTTGGGTTGTCCCAAACACCCCCCGAAAAAAGCACGGATCTCGAGCAGTCGAGGCAAGAGTTGACGCCTGGACAGTGTCGAATCTATCAGTCCACAGATGAAGAGAAATTTAACGAAAATCCCATGGTTAAATCCGAGCCCAACACGCAGTCGTCGACGCTTCCAGAAACTGAGAGCGGTCCAAGGATTTTGCCTGAGGTGTCCGGCCCAACAAGGCCTTCCAGGCGTCAGAGAGCCATTGTGAGCTATGCGGAGCCAAATTTACGAGACAAGATGAGGCGACCTACGAAGGAATTGATAGCAGCAGTTGGCGATCACCCAAGACGAAGCTCTAGCTCTCTCAATGCACGGCTGGATTCGAACGAGGATGAGGACCTGCACAAGAATGGGCGATCGAATGGTCGAAGACCGCGAAACTCGGATTCTTCAGGCAAAGAACCTAGATTATCGACGACAGAGGCAGCAGCAGATTCATCCACCCAGCAAGTGAACTCGGTATCTCAGAGGAAACGGAAGACTTCTCCGGCAAGCAAGTGCGATATGGCACCTGAAGGCATTTACGAGTCTACAGGGGCATATCTTAATCACTGGGTGGCTGGGAGTAGTAAAGTCGATGAAGTAATGGCCGAAGATGGCAATTGTCAGACGCAGCCGTCACAGATGGTTGGTAATGATGTTACGAGGAACGTCCCCCCTATTGGGTGCAAGGCCAGACCTGCTACAGCTCGGAATTCTAGACGGCATTCATCGCAGCCCGAGTCATCCAGAAAAGGTGAACTTCAACCAGCAAACAACGGCTATATAGGCATAGACAGCCGAGATGACTCTCCATCAGAGGCCCGTGCAGGTAATTCAGACTCGACAAGATCCCTTGAAGAATTCGTCAAACCGAGCCTTTCTACACAGCAACCAGAAGCGAGTACTGGAGCAGACTTGTCTACTTCGAGGCTGGCCGATTCAGGGCGGACTAAGCGCGGGCAACGTGCCGCGGCTGCTATGGCTAGAAGAAAAAGCATGATGCTGTGAAATATACTTCATTCATAGTTGTTGATAAACGGAGTCTACAATCGGCTCGCCCTTTATGATCACAGCATTACCACTTCTTTCTTTGATTGTCCCCTCATCCATTCATTTCCTTTATTCGCTTTCTAGTTCTGTACAGATTCCAGCAAGCCTTCTGAAATAAGTCTGATGTCCTGCACCATCTTCAACCACCCAGTAATATTTACGTGTATTGTATAGATGACCTGGGCAAACCCGTCTTGAGAAATCATGCTAGAAGAAGTACTATGAGACATCCGTGCCATCCAAGGACGCTCAGGGGACAGGTAAGAAAAGGCTGACCTTGATAGTCAGTGTGGGTTTCCATTTGAACGATACTGAGAATGCAGATTTGATGGGGCGTATCAATTGATGTCGTTATCGCATTGCATGTGATTAAGATAATTCCTCTCATGGCATGTAACAAACACTATTGTGGGAGACCTTAACTGCTGGATACTGAGGATGAATCACAGCGTTAGTCTGCGAAAGATCTCGAATATTTTAACGGCCCTTCATAGTCTTTGGCATTTTCTCATAGGCATTTGGGCTTGGTTTTCGTTTCGTTTTCCTCGTTCGGTGACTTGATCGGCAGGTTCTTCCTTCTCTGTTCGATGGAGGCCTCTGACCAGAAGAAGCATAGTCTTCTCCCTGCCCTGTAGGCGGGCGGTGTCCCGTCCTTCTATGGCAGGCCGCTTCGCCGTCGCTATCTGTGTCCGAATTAGAAGTACTGGAGTCCGAGGATTCGGACTCGGAGCTACTATCGCCAATAGGTCGGGTTTTGTGATAGATGCAGCACACTGCCATATGTGAGCACAGTTTCGGAAAATCCACTGGCTAGGGAAGGATTACCTTTGGAACTCTTTTTTCCCATTCCTTCGTTATCTATGACATCTTCACTCCAGCGTATACGTCGGGAGGTGCCCTCATTCATTTCGGGCCGGTTAGCAGCAGGCTCATCTGCTGCTCTTAACCTCAGTGTTGCTGGACCTGGAATAGCTGACGAAGTGTTGGTATGCTCCTCTGTCAGTTCCAGTTGAGAACTACTTGCTGGCTCAGACGGTATTTGGCGAGTCCGAGACATGGTAATAAAATTCAATTTTTGGCGCAACTCCGTCTCCGGAGAGGCGTCCTGATGCTGTTATGGAACAAAGTTTATTATCGTGGGGGCTAAAATGTCTCTTGGACCATTAGAGCGTTCAGGCAAATGGGGTTTGCTTCTGACGGAGATGCATCACAGCAAGAAACCGGCCTCACACCGCCTTTTCGCTTCTGGTACGCGCTCAACTACTACTACTGATAGACGTTGGGGTTTACTTGCACAACAATAATTTATGGGTAGAATAATGAATGCTTGTTCTTTGTTCTGGATACTACTAGACTACTCCTTAAGTATAATGACCTCTCTGTAGTTGAATGGCCACCTCCGAGAGAATATATCTATGTTCCATTACCTCTTGCTCCCTTTTGGAATTTCTACGACCTTGTCACCGCAGCGCCTGGCTACCTTTAAACAGGCCACTGGTCTTTTCTTATCTTTTCCTTCTTTCTTTCTTTCTCTCCTTTTTTGTATTCCGTTGGGTGGAAAGCTTCAAATATGTTGTCACTGCAAATTGATTGTTGAGGGAAGGCACGAAGGAAGGAGCGGACGAATATCGCGCTGCGCTCTGGAAGCACCAAGACTGACTTTACATGAGGACCATATGATGAAAGAAACCCAATACGCACTGATAATTTCTTGTTCGTTAAATGGCAATTAGTTCAAACTTAGAGTCCATAACATGACCAGCCATCAAACCAGTCACTTGCCGATAAAGACCTGGGATCATTGTCATGCGCTGTGGTATCGGCAGTTGATAGCGCAACTTCGGAACGCAGTTCCTTGTCCAGTCATAGCTCATCCTCTTGATCCATTTCGGATGGCTTCAAAAGACCACCTACCCTCATTGCTCGGTCTCGTTCAGCGGCTTTAGCATCCCGCAAGGCTTGCTCCCTTTCTTCCGCATACAAGTCTGCGTTATCACCGGAGAACTCCTTCAGTGATATCAAGAAATCACGCAGGTGCGTCTTGAACTTGTTAAAGTCGTCATTGAATGCAAACAAGCCAACAACAAATTGTTTGATTTGGATTCTGGGAAAATATTAGCCAATCATTCGGTTTCCTTCGGCTCATATGCTCCTCATGATCGGGTAGAACGTACTCCTGGAGATTCTTGAAAGCAGTTTGTAGGAGATTCGCGACATATTCCTGCAAGAAATCCTTGTTGGATGTCCCTAAGGGTGCCTGCTCAGGAGAATAAATCGGGTTTTGCACTTTGCCAGACTCAATGAAGTAGAACATGCGCGACAATAACATGGCCTGTGATTTGAACCCTGTTATAATAGACATTAGCACACTTCTGTCTACAGGAACTAGACTACATACCGGCTTTATGATCACTGTCTGTCAGGACAAAGAATACATCCTGCAAGATAGGAATGTAAAACTGTTGGAAGAAAATATTTGAGGTCTGAGCATCAGTGTCGGCCATGTTGTTCATGAGCTCAAGGCACATTGTGAGACCTGTATTCTCGACTTCACGATTGTCGTGTTTGCTGGCCCACATGCAAGAGTCGATGACAAACTTGAA
This sequence comes from Aspergillus tubingensis, assembly GCF_013340325.1. Lineage (NCBI taxonomy): Eukaryota > Fungi > Ascomycota > Eurotiomycetes > Eurotiales > Aspergillaceae > Aspergillus > Aspergillus tubingensis. Next base: position 3,094,703 of record NW_023336283.1, read on the forward strand.
TTGCGTAGCATCGAGCTTGAGCAATGCCGGGAAACAGTACAAGTTGATAGCTTGAATCAGCTTGAAGAACTGGACACGGTGCTCTGGATAGTCATGGAAGTCTTTGTTGATCATTCCTAGTGTGCATTCAAAGACGCTCTCCATTATCAAGGGGACTTTGTCTTCCATCAGATTCTGGATATCACATGTCAGCTTCATATCAGTCCTGCAAGGCTTCAATGTCATCTAGTGGGGCTGGCGTACGTGTAACTTGTGAATAATCGTCGTCATGACGTTCAAGACCTCCGCCTCACGCGCGTCAGGGACATTGCGATTGTAGTCGACGAGAACGGCCTCCAGGAGCGGAGGGACCATGTTTGCATTTACCATTTCCAGGTCGTCAGCTTTCTGCACATAGGTGTCGATGAGCTTCAATATTTCCTTCTTGATCGTCCTTAGACCCCGGACTTTCGGGGTCTTCGTTGCAATGTTGCCTATGTAATGGTCAGAAAGCCCTAACAACTGACATGCTCGCTGCATAAGGGGTGAAGTGAAACGGGAATGACGAGAGGTAAGAGTGTGGCGGGGACAGAAGAAGACATCCTTACCATCATGCGCTACAGCGTCACTGATAAGCTGGCTGGAGGCACGGAACATATTGAGCATGTCATGATAAATCCGTCCAAGCTGGGAATAGAAGTAAGTGCCCACAGAGGAACATGCTGCGACATTCGTCTTCATAATATTTCCGATGATTTTTATCGTCTCGCCATCTTGAAGTATAGCGGGGTTCTGGTTTGCTTGCACTATGATGGCATCCCAGGCTGAGTTAGGCAGGGACATCAAATTTTCGATCAGTCGGTCCTGGAGGCCCTTTTGGCCTTGTGCCGAGATCATGTAACCACAGGCTTCGTAGAAAGTGTGGACCTGCTGAGGAGAAAGATCACAAGTAATTTTCCTCATATTGCGAACGATTTCCTCAATGAATGGCTCGTTCTCCCCCGGTTGAAGCGCAACAAAATGCCGCCTGCATTTATTCGCAATCTTGATGAATGTATCGCAAGCCATGTCCTGAACACCTGGTTTGGGTTAGCTAAATACTTTCCATCTGCAGGGCAGCAACACACCTTCATGAGTCTCATGCATGAACTCGAAAAGCTTGTTCACCACGGTCTTCAAGAATTTCCAGTGCGCTTTCAGGAATCTGGGATACTGTCCGACAATGTACATGATATTACTGGCGACGACGGCTTTGTTGTCCTTTCCACGCTTCATTTCGGTAAGACCAAGGAGATCTTTGATGACGTTGACCAGGAATCGCTTCTCGGTCTCTTCATTCATGGCTCCGGAAATTGAACCAATGGCCCAGCAGAGAGTATTACAATTGGCCCAGGACCATTCGGACCCGTCAACCTGCTTGGCTAACTTTTCAATCATGATATTCTCAGTGTCGACGACATCCAGATGAGTCAGATAGACCAGGCATTCGCGTATCGTCTTGTAAAGTTGAATGGTGTCACTTTCTTTAACGAATTCGCGAACAATTTCGCCTTCGTCATTTTCAACAATCAAGACTTCCTCAGGACGCACCATCTTCTCAATCATGACTGTGCGAAGGCTTGATAAAACCTCCTCGTACTTGTGTTTCCGGAGAGGATAGTTGGCCAACGTGCTGGGATGCGGTGCACCTCCGTTCGACAGGCCGCTAACACCCATACTGACCAGAGGATTGATATCTGTGATTGGAAGCTGCTGCATCTCTTCGTACAGTTCTTGCACTAGTCTCGTCCAATATTCCAGGCAGATCTTGAAGACTTCCCTGTCGTCGATTTGACTGATACGAATGAGGTAGAAATGGGCGTGGGTGAGGTAGTCACGGTTGGGCAATTTTTCGATCAGCTTGATGAGTTAGCACGAACCTGATTGTTATGCCATGAGAACTCACATTCAGATGAGCGCTAAAAAAGCTAGAAAGAAACAGTGCCAGGTTGAGAACGAACTCTTGGTCCCTCGAGTTGCTCTTGGCATAGGTCTGTTTCAAATCCATGGACAAGGGGATGATTCTTGAAACTGCAGTCAGCGTCTCTGTGAACATATGGACCAGCCTTTCATCGTAATTGTACGGGTTGCCGATTTGTAACCCGCCGATTTCAGTGAGGCACTTGAGTGTGACATTTCTGAACTCAGGAACATCCAGAAACCGCGTCAGTAGGGTGTTTATGATGGGAGTTTCGAAGATATATCCTAAAGGAATCCAGTTCAAGAAACGAAGCAGAGTCTCTAGCGTAGCTTTGACAAGACTTGGCTGGTTCGCCGTGTTCAAGACCTCGGAACATAGCTGGAAAATGGACGAGAACTCCTGCGTCATTGAGGTCTTCAAGTTTCTCGCTTTGACCGAAGTCATTTGATCCTGGGAAAAGTCAAACACTTCTTCGGATAGTAGACGAAGAATCGCCATGTTATTCTCGCAGATGGACAGGCTGGTATGGCAAGACGAGATGATTTCGTTGATAAAAGTTGGCCAGTTATGTGGCCACTCTTGTTTCAGGATGGAAACGAGAACCAGGTTGAGCTTATTAAGGAAGGCTCGCTCACTCCTTAGCTTGTCCTCCGATTTCGAGTTTTCGATGATGAAGTTGACAATGAAATTCCGAATACCTGAGGATGTTAGAATAGTTCGACAATCGAGGTTAGCTTAAAGAAATCACCTAGACATTGCTCCCTGGGTAAGACCTTCCATCGCGTCATAATCACATCGTCAAGGACCTGGAGAGCAAGATCTGATTTTATCAGCGCACGGCCGTCTGCAGTATAGAGTGAGGCTTCGTCTCGCACATTTTGTCTGTGGGTATGTTGATTCTTGGAGAATATTTCCCACAATTAACCAAGCATCCGGATTTTGCTTGAACTGGTCGCCGGAAACAAGTCAGAGCTAGATGAATGATATGTGCTATGCAATTCGGTCACTCACCTCCGTCAGGGTCTGCTGAGCTTGCTTTTGCTGTGAGTCGCATACCAGGTCAGTTCACATCCCAATTATGAGGACACACATTGAAAGTCATAAGCGCCCAGCTCCTTGCGACATACCAGATCTCCCTTGCCCTCATAGAAGGCCCGGACTGTGTTGTCCAACTCTTGTATGGAAACAGACATTCCGCTCCAGAAGTTGACAGTACTGTACGCTGCGCTCCTCGGCCTTCAATAGACGATTCAAGCAAGCGAGGTCTAGATGAAGACTCAGTAGGGTCTAGAGAAGGCCGTAGATACGAGACGGCGTAGCAAGAAAGAATAGGTTGGCAGAATATATGGCGGGGTAAGAGGCTTCCTTGGAGGGGTTCGTCGGAGGTAGGGTGAGCTTGGAGCAAACTCCTGCCTGAAGATGCAGCAGCCTTGGAGAAGCAGCTGGTAAAGTGGGGTACGGTGGCTGTAATTTATGATGAGAGTTCTGGCTTTGGGATATGGATATTTCTGGAAAAAAACAATGCGTACTACGGAGTACTGGCGGTGAGAACAGCGCGTCTCTCGGATTGTTGGCGCTATTCTATCGGGCCGGTGCGATGTATCTCCATTTAGCCTTAGTCATCAATTAGAGCTCTGACCTAGTTATAGCTAGTAGTTAGGAAGTTATAAGTAAACACATTAAGTAGTTAACTACCGGATTTGCAGTACTAGCTATAGAATTAAATACCTAGACTACGGGGTACCCATTCCTTTCATTACTAGGTTTACACAATGCAGGATACTTGTGGAGTGGTAATACCGATGTGGAGTTTTTTTGCATAGTATGTCGATTATGAAAGGTCTTCAGGCCTTGTGCAGAATCGATCCAGGTATGTTGAGCTTGCTTATAGTAATTAGATCATTGTTTTCTGAGTTTACGGTTTTGATGAGCCCGAATATGACAACCTGGGGGGGTAGGCTGTGTATATCATAGGCGTCCCAAGGATGGGCCTATAAGCTATTATATTGCTTCAAAGTCTATTTAAACATAGGGCTAGTTGGACTAGAATTAAGGAAAATGGAGTTTTTTTCTAGGATATGGCTTTTGTTTCCACATTGAGATATGAGTGGATAAAAAAAGACAGATGGTTTGTGCTAGGATACCAATGGCACCTAATCAACCCTTCAGTCACTTTATAGTAGATTACATAACTTAAATACAGCTAGAAGCCGAGAATATCTGTCCATCAATCATCTGTTACTTTTGGCAAATTTAGAACAGGTTAAGTTTTTCGACATTGCTAATAATTGGTACTTGAGGTGATTAGGACACTGTTGTTCAACGACGTACAAAGGACAGCTGGGATACAATTTACTTCAATATGAATGGAATGATGTGCGTGGCTGACCATGTCACGATATAGGGTACATCACCCTTCATAAAAGAGGGGGTATGGGAGCTCCTCCTACTAATACGGAGTATAATTACTTCCCAGCTTTCAAAGAGTACCCATTGTTCACTGGTAAATCAGAATGTGAGTGAGATTTGCCAATTTCAACTTTTTCGGGACGATAGCACAGACATTTTTTGGGGGAAGAGGGGGGAAGAAGGGGGTTCCGCGGTAGGTAAGAGGGAAGAACAGACAGGTGCTGTGCCGTACTAACCGCAACCGCGTCCCTCCTGCGCCAATGGCGAATAATTGGCGGGAAAAGGCAGCGCTGGTAAGCGACCGAGCTATTGTGTAAGCGTGTTCCACACCCACCATTTCAGGCTGTCAACGCGCAGGTCGCTTCGACCCACCAGGAACCTTTTCCGCCGCCGCCGTGCCGCGCTTCCCTCGCGGGTAGAGCAGACGGCAGTGCAAAAGCCACCGAACCAAGGCGAGTCGATTCCCCCCTCCCAAAGGTGGCGTGTCGCCTGAGCGCGCCATCGCTCAAACTCATGCGTCTTTTAACTTCACGTCCAACCAACCAGAAGCTGCTTGCCGGGGTTGTGGTAGCCAACCATTTGCTTCGCGCCGCTCATGGCCGATCGCGCGCCAACTTCAATCCTGTCGAGTGCTCAGCAGCCAGCTGGCAGCCGCATCCTTCTGCCAGGATGTACGACACCCAATGAACGACTCCAACTCTACAGTGCATCCATCCCACTAAGGTACTGCTAGTACTTCGACTCCCCTGGTCGTTTACCTCTTTAACATTACTATTTTTCTTCCCGCCCCCCCTCCTTACGGCTGCTCGTCTTTCCTTTTTCTTTCCTGGGGTTTGCAACTAGGTACTATTGGTTCCTTAGTGAAATGCCTCGTTTCTTGATTCCCACCTGCAGGCGGCAAAAAATTTCGTTCTAGGAGTCCGTTTCGACATACTACTCGCTGACCTATAATTGTTATCGTTTGCCTATCCATCTTCTCTCCACTGCTAGTACGACCACGGCCACTACACTTTCCCCTCCTTCTTTCCTTTGACGCCTTTCCCCTCTTTTCTATTTAGTAACCGCCCTATCTTGAATCCATGCCGGCGAATTGATGTGAGACGGCCAGACATTCCCCCATTTCAATCTACCATCTTAATCTAGCATTTCTACTCGCTTCACGTAACCTTCTGCGCATCATAGTTGCAATTCTTCCCTCTATTCTTATTTTTCTTACTTCCAAAGCGAGGAACGCGCGCTTTCTATTTTCCTCTCTTCTTCCCACCTTTCTCTTCGCGACCTTCCCTGCAATGTCCAAAACATTTTCGCTCCTACTTCTGCGCTAAACACTTATTTCCTTGCCTCTACTGCCGGGCATTCCCTCAGCCCAACAACAACTCAAGATTGGCCTCTTTAGTGGCACAGTCCTAGGGGTAGTCATACAAGTCCTAGTTATTTACTAGGAAGTGACCTGATATTCAAATACTACGATAGCCTTCTCTATCTCTCTTTTCAGCATAGTCGACTTGCACGACATATGTTTCCGCTTCAAATCTCCTGCACCGCTTCCTGAGCTTGCATCCCTTTGGGACTGAATTTGATGTGCTTGTTTGGAGACCACAAATGATTCAATTCAGCGCACATAACTCACAAGATTATATTGGGCAATTTGCAAATACAGACAGGCGCGTCTAGCGATTCCATCGTCCATTAGCCAGTAAGTGGCGGTAATCATCATCATCGGGTACAAGGAGCGTTGTCCTCAAAGCAAATGTCGGATAGTTCAACTTTCATCCGCGCTGATCTATAACCATCCATACACTGAGCTGTTCATTTACCATGGCAACAGTGGCTTCTACATCGGTAATGAATGATCAAGACACCGAAAAAGCGCCCAGGGCGGACCATAGCCCTTCTCGATTTACTGCAGTGAACGGAAAAGAGCCCTCGGTTACTGCGGGATCTGTGCCCACACCGGCTGTTACCGATTGCGCCGTTGAATCCTCCGATGTCTTCGTACGAAATGGTATAGATGCGCAATCTCGCCTCGACGAACAAATACAGGGGAACGGGAACGCTGAGAGCGGCAACAGTGCTAATGAACTAGAAGAGCCTCATTCTCAGCGGTCACCTTCCCTGAGTGGCTCGTCGGGCCCCAGCAAAAGCAAACGGAAAAGGTCGGAATCTGGGGAACAAGAAGAAAGCCATGGTATGCTTCGCAGGGCTCCGAAAAGCCCGGTTCTACGTTCGGATGATACGAGCCAACCCCCCACTCAGACATCTACGTCGAACGACACCGGCATGTCCCATGGTGAAAGCGAAATCAAGCATCCATCCCCTTCTACTCAGCCTCGATTAGAGGAACATGGGGGTGATACTCGGACGCCACCCGCAAATACAACATGGCATGATTATGATTCCCAGCTGGTACATCAAGCCCAGCGTGCACAACAATTTGACGCATCCGACGCTCAATTGGCTGAGGCACTTCAGCGCGAGGCCAATGGCCATGATACGTCTCAAAAGAATTGGGGTACAAGCGGTCGTCCAACGGAAGGGCCAGCACAGAGTGAGCAGCCATCCTCACTATCTGTACTTCCTCAGGAGCGGCCCCAGGCAGCCGTTCAAGTTGCACCCAAGAGAAAACGCGTGTTTAGTAACCGAACCAAAACAGGCTGCATGACTTGTCGGAGGAGGAAAAAGAAGTGCGATGAACAACATCCTGCCTGTAAGTTTGGTGATATGGTTTCCGTAGCTGTGTTGTGGTATGGTTAGGATCTAACTTCATCGGTGTTGTAGGCAACAACTGTATCAGGGGGGGCTTTTTGTGTGAGGGCTATTCATCCCGAAGCACCTGGCAAAAGCCGTCGAATTCGAAAACTCCAGTTCCTCTGCAATCCAAGGAAGGCTATTTGGATGTCAATTCTCAGTATGTCCACGATATAAGTCAGCATGACCGGCAACAAACCTTGCCGGAACAACTTGATCCAGGGAAAATCAGGCCTATTGTTGTAGACGAAAGCGACCGGGCAACTGCCTCGTTCAATACTAGTCCCACAGGAACTAATTCCGGTCGCGGTCCATGGACGAAACGCAGCTGGGGAAGCACAGGCCACCCTTCCTATATCTCCGATCATGTGGCAAAGCCTGATTACCGCGAGGTCCCCTCGATCCATGAGTTATCCCGGGAAGGCCATGCTAAGTCTGATTTCCCAATCGTTCCTCCTATCAGAGAGCTTTCTCATGGAGGTCATTCCAAACCCGGGGCAGTCCCGCTCTTCCAAGGAGGGATAGATCAACGATCAGCACATTCAGGGAACGTGGACACTAATAGCCCCCAGGCTCAGGCGCGGATGGCACTAAGCATCGAACATCAGTTATCTACTCGTACACTATCGACCGAGGACACCGAAAAAGATAAGATGATACGTGGTGACCTCTACCGACCTTATGATGTTCACCTCGTGGAAGAAAGGGATCGCTGCAAGGCCGCCTTATGGCGGTTCAATAACGCCTGTAACCCTATTTCGGGGTTAAGCACTAAGGAGCAAAGTCGGTTGCTGAAGGAAGTGCTTGTTCCTCCAGGCTCAGCTATCAACTCACCTCCTGGTCTGACTTCATCTCGTTCGACAGGGTCGTTAGGGCAAGGTGCTATAGTTGAAGCACCTTTCTACTGTCACTATGGGTACAACGTGCATATCGGTGAAGATGTTATGGTCTCAGAAAACTGCTTGTTTGTTGATGACTGTCCTGTAACCATTGGTGCCCATACCTGGATAGGTCCCCGGGTTACCATACTTACATCGATGGCCCATGCTAATATGCAAGAACGCAAAGGCTCACAAAGCCGATATCAGGGGCGCCCTGTTACAATTGAGGAAGATTGCTACGTCGGGGCTGGCTGTACGATCTATCCTGGTGTTCGACTACGACGCGGGGCGTATGTCGCTCCTGGAGAGGTAGTAAAGTCAGACATCGTAGCCTATGGTTTTCAGGGACTAAAGCCAAGCTATATGTGATTTTTGTGCAGATCTGTTGGTACGTACCAGCTGGTTTTTGGCTTTCAGGATACCAACTATTTTATACTTGTCTTTATCATCAACCTTCAGCTTCGCTTGTAATTATACCGATTTATTCTCTGCATCCATTCTGAGAGATCTGGCTGGCTCAGAGCACAAGGTGTGAAGCTTTGACATAACCTTAGGTTTTCCATCGACCCCTATTTGTATTCTTTGATAACATGAGTGGTCCGCAGGCCTAAATTGGCGAAATGATATATAATCTTGTCCTCAACATCACAGCAGCTAGACACACAAACATCTTTACAGAAGCATTGTTTTCGATGACAGACTTCAGACTTCAAGTAGGATTTGTGGGACATAAATCATCAATTGTTCAAAATGTGGCGTATCGGAAATTCATGAAAGGCCAGCAGGAGATGGGGAAATATAATAAGATTAACAGGGACAAGCGGGAAAGGAAAAGAGGCAATGCGTTTTTCCTCCGTTTAGTTTTAGAGGGAAATGAAGCAACAAATTGATGCTTTTCGATCGATCGACAGGCTCAATCAGATAGATGGACTTTGACATGCAAAAGACAAAAACATAAAGGGGGGGTAAACAGCAAAGTGGGCATACTCGTTACAGTCATGATTTAGCTCGGTCTTATCACAATAGCCTAAGAAAGCCAATCCAGAAAGTCGGGCACAAAATAGCTCACAATGATACCAGCTCCTGCCCGTAGTATACCCTCTGTGCTCTCGAAAGCCATTGATTTCAGATCGAAAACGCCAGCCTTGGCCCCTGCATGTATCATGGCATACTCTCCGCTAACTTGGTACGCGGCAACTGGCATGTCTTTGGCAAGCTCCTTCGCATCCCGTATGATATCCAGATAGCTACTAGCGGGCTTCACCATTATTATGTCTGCGCCCTCCCCAATATCGCGCTGTATCGCTCGCCGAGCAAGCCCCCGGCCACCTGGAGGCAATTGGTAACACCTGCGGTCTCCGAAGGATGGGCAAGAGCCTGCGGCATCTCGGAAGGGACCATATAGACATCCACTGAATTTTGCACTGTAGGACATTAGGAGGACACGATGAGCGATACCAGCTTCAATAAGCTTGAGCTTTATGGCGCGGACTCTGCCGTCGTTCATATCTGACGGAGCCACGCAGTGAGCACCAGCGGCAGCATAGGCGAGGGCTACATCTGAAATCCGATCAACGGATTGTGCGTTATCGAGCGTCCCATCCTCACGTAGTATCCCGCAATGACCATGTGAGGTGTATTCACAAAGACAGACATCCGTCACGATATAAAGTTGAGGAAAGCGCGAACGAAGAAGGCGGATGGCCTGAACTACCGGACCGGTCGGATCATCCGCAGCAGTTCCCAGCGCATCCTTTGCAGATGGATGCAAAGGGACACCGAACAGAATCACGGAACGCAGTCCTTTCTGTACCAATGGTCTTAAAAAGGGAACTAATCGATTCAACCCTCGGCGATACTGATTTGGAAGGGATGGAATAGGCGTCTCTTCGTCAGGGTTATCAGTAATGAATAGGGGATAGATGAGCATCTCCTGCACACAATCAGACCATGATACTACAGGACTATATCGCAATACGAACCTTGGTCAACTGCTTCTCGGCTTGCCATGATCTACTCAATGGGTGACTATAACCAGAATGAAGCTGGCTAGATATGTCACCAGATATGCTAACGCTGGTCGCAGCCGTGCTGGTATATGATCGCGCGGTGGCTTGCGACCGTGCATGGGATATTTGAGAACTTCGGTCATCCTGAGCGTCTCTGAATGCAAGGTCAGAAACAAGGTTTGAAAACGACATGATGAGATGAGGCTATATTGAGTAGAGTGGTCGAACTCGGTTTCTGCTTTAACGGTTGAGCAAATGTTTGTTGCTTCAATTGATATTGGGCTCTGAAGAACGTTGCCAGCGTATAGGGTTAAAGTGTTGAATATTGACTTTGATCGTTATGGCCATGTACGTGGCAGGAACGCAGTTGAATGTGCAGAACTAATAATAAGTGGTCCGAACGATCTTCCGTTGGGAGGCGGCAGCTTACCAGGAGCGTCTGATTACTAAAATGACATGGAACTGTGGCATGTCAGGTGTTGTCTGGATGCACAGTAAGAGACCTCGGTCATCCCGTACCATATCAATTAGAAACACATACTCAACAGCTTAACATATTGAAAATTTTAGATTTAAGGATTTAGAAAAAATACTATAGGCAATGCCGTAGAAAATAGTATTTAAAAACTGTTATTTACATAGAAATGAAATAAATATATATTGAGTCTAACATCTAGGGCATCTGCTCCTCCCTGAATCTCACTTCATAATACTTCTTTATCTGTATATTTGCTTTTTTCTGAATTTAACTTCAGCATATTCTTTGATTTTATCTTTTTCAGATCTACTTCTCTCTGTATCTCACTTCAGTATATTATTTAAATATCTTTTATCTATATATCTGCTTCTTTCTGAATCTTATCTTAATTTATTTATATATACTTCTCTATCTTTGAACAAAAGTATGCTGAATCAGGAGGTTTACCTACTTACAAATGATATAATAAAAATTAATAAGGCACAAAAAACGTTTATATAATAAAAAGGCTGTAAAGATAATAGTAAAGGTTGATAAATAATATTCATACTAAGTAATATGTCTACCAGACTTTGTGAACAAATATATTTATACTACTTTAGACAGGCCTTTTTTTAAGTTCCAAAATAGTCTGAATTTATATACTATATTATAGTCTCCAGTATTTTATTTTTTAAGAATAATATAAATAATTTCTTTGTAAAACAAGTCTTGTGTGATAGAATAACCTGGTTATCATGCCCAGTGTGATAGAATAACCTAGTTATCATGCCCAGTGTGATAGGATAACCTAGCCATCAGGAGTAAGACCATCGGAATAATATACTATAGTAATTAGTAATTAATGGGCCTTTTAAAAACTTCTTATCTTTGCATCTGCTCCTTCCTGAATCATTACTTCAGGTATCTTTTGAATACATTTTACTTTTATATCTACTCCTTTCTGAATCTTTATTTCAGATATCTTTTAATAAATACTTTATATTTTTATATTTATTTCTTCCTGAATCTTCGCTTCAGGTATCTTTTAAATATTTTTTATTCTTATATTTACTTCTTTCTCAATCTTTATTTTAAATATATTTTAAATATTTCTTAGATACTTCTTGTTTTTATATATTTTTCTTTTTGAATTTTTACTTCAGGTTAGTGTTGGATTAAGTCAGGTCATTGGGTCAGGTTATCAGGTCAGGTCAGGTTCTTGGATAGGTTCTATAGAAATTTTTGGCCCTGGTTCATGGATGAGATTCTAATTAACTAACCTGATCTGTAAGATAGATTTTAATTAACTAATCTCATTAATTAAGATTTAAATTAGATTCTTTAGATTAAAAACCTAATCTACTCTGATAATTTAAAGATAATCTATCTAATTAGTACTAATTATTTTAGAAAAAATTTAAAATACTAAATACAGAATAATATATAAATATAAAAAATATAATAATAAAAACTAGATTTATATATTAATAAAAGCCTTTTTAAAATATATATTCAATCAATAAATTTATAAAAGTCCTGCAGAAGCCTTTCTCAAGACTTTAAATAAAATAAAATTATTCAATTAAAGATTAATTAATTATTAATTTTGATTTCTAGTCTATTTTTATCATAATTAATTTATTCTTAGCTATATTTATTATCAGATATTAATTATTTTCTTATTATTATCTCTATTTTTTCCTTTTCTTTTCTTTTTTTTCTTTTTTCTTTTTTTTTTTTCCCTTCTCTTTCTTTACTTATTCTTAAATCTTTACAATTATTTTATATTAATATCTGATAATTCTTAAAGGTTCATCTTTTTATTCTTTATTTAAATTTATAAATATCTATATTAGCTTTACAGTAGAAAAAGATTTCTAGAATTTTATCTAAAAATAATATTATATTTTGAAAAATACTTTATTCAGATTTTTTATTTATATATTTAGGTTAATATTTGATATTTTATTAATATTTTTAATCTCCTCTGTATTATCAAGTTTAATATAATTTTCAAAGATATTTTAATTTAAAATAATAATAAAATTAGATACAGTCTTAGTTAAGTTTTTAATAAAAACTAAAGTATAAAAATTATTTTTAATTATATATTTATAAGTTTTAATAGTACAGTATTAATTTATATAAAAATAATTATTTATCTAATTTTTATAGCCTGTAAAATTAAGATATTAAAATAATAATTATTCTATAATAAATATTAAAAATTCAAATTAATAAAATCAATAAAATAATTATATATTAACACTATATAATTATCTAGTTTAGTAATAAAAGTATTAACTAATTTTATTTACTTTTTAATAATAATTTTTCAATAATATACCTGGCAGTTAATATAAGTATAATATATAATAATAATAATATATATTTGTTAAAAAATCCTGTATATTATAAAATTAATTTTTTATTTAATTTAAAAATCTTCTACTGTTGATTATTTAATGAAATTTATAATTTAAAATTATTTCAAAATAAATAAATTAGATAGATATTGTTATTAAAGATATCAAAAAAAATTAAAATTTTTTTTTTAATTATATTATATTTGTAATTATACTAGTCTTTAGAAAACAGACTTTTTATTCTTATAATTTTTTATTAAAATAAAAATTAAGAATTTTTTATCTGTAATTTTAAGAACCTTAATAATTTATTAATAAAAAGATTATTTATATATTTAAATTATAATTAATTTATAATCAGATTTAATTCTTTCTAGTTATACTAATTAATAATTATTTATTTATTTATTTTACTAAATATTTATAATTTTGATATTTATTTGTTATTGATAAATAATATTAAAGAAGAAAAAGTATGTTTAATTATTAGATTGTTTTAATTTTTTAATCTAAAAATTTCTTATAATATTATTAATTTCAATAGTAAAAATTAAATTAATTAAAATTATAATGAAACAGTTAACTGCCTTTACTATGAGTATTAATTTTTTATTAAGATTGTGTTCTGATAATAGAAAAGAATTTTAATTTATATTATATTAAAAAGCTTTATTATCAAGATTCAGAATAAATAAATATAATACATTAAAGTTTTTATAATTATTAAAAAATAATTATTTAAATTTTATTGACTTTATAGCAGTGCATTTTATTATATTTTATCAATAATTATTATTCTAAATATATTACTGAGTTTTTCTAATTAAGTATAATTATATATTTTCTTTGAAGTAATCTCAGCTACTAATTTATATTATTAAACTAGAATCTAAAAATTTATAATTATAATTATATATAATACTTAAGACTTTTTAATTATTAATTATTATTATTTAATTTTTGATATTTATATCTAGATTAAATTTTTTTATATATTTTTAAAATACATAAAAATCTTTAATTTTTTATAATTTATTTAAATTCACTAGCCCACTGCCACATCAGATATAATAAATTAATAAATAAAATTAACTTATCTAATTTATATATAATATATTAAGATAAATATTAGTAATAAAAATCTGGGAAAGTCTTTTTTAAAAATTATGGAAAAATAAATATATATATATATATAATATATATAATTAATAAAAATCTAAATTTTTTAAAATTTAGAATATCTCCTAATATATAATCATAAAATAAACTTTTTTAAATTTTTTTAATAATATATATAATAACAGACTGCCAAGTATAAAAATATAAATATTTATATTTTTAATTTTTAGTTAATTAATATCTCTGATATATATAATTTTATGAATTTTTTTAATCTTTATATCAGAATTTAAATATATTAATTTAAAAATAGTATTTTTCAAAACAGACTACAAACTCTAAAATTAATTCAATTAATTTTAGATAATTATTAGTATCTTTTCCAATATATATAACTTTAATAATATTTATAATATAACAAACAAAATTTTATTTTTTATTAATTTATCTGTTTTTAGCAGGTAATAAATAAATAAATAAAAATAATAATATATTTATTAAGACTTTATATAAAATTAATATAAACTTATTTCTTATATTCCAGAAATCTTCTTTTAAAATATTCTTCTTATAATTTATTACTGTAGTTTTTATCTCAGTTTTTATTTTTTATAAATAATATTTAATAAATTAAAATTAAAATTATTAGTATAATTCTTCTAGAACTAGAATATTAGATATAAATTTGAAATATTATTTAAAAAATAAAATAAATTCTTTTTATAATATAAAAAATTAAATATAGAATTTCTAATATAATAAAACTTACACTGCCTTACTCAGAAGTAGATAAAATAAATAAAATAAATAAAATAAATAAAATAAATAAAATAAATAAAATAAATAAAATAAATAAAATAAATAAAATAAATAAAGTAAATAAAATAAATAAAATAATTAAAATAAATAAAATATTTAATAATTCTTTAATCTAGAACCTGATTTATTTAGAAAAGAATTTATAAAATATTTTTGAGATTTTGAATAAGAGACCCACCTGAGAAGCAGAAAATAAAAATTTAAATAAAAAAATTAACAAAATTATATTTCAAATATAACTTATAGTAAATTTATTAAAATTAAATAATTTGATATTTTTATTTGTACAAATCTTAGTAAAATTACTTTAAATAAATTAAATAAAAATTTAAATTGATTTTTATTTCTACTCTATTAAGAAGTATTTATAAAAATATTATTTATATTTTAAATATTAATATTCATTATTATTTAAAAATATTTAGTAAGAAAATCACATTAGACTAATTATTAATATTAAAATATAGATTATTAAACTTAATATTATTTATTAATTTAAATAAAATTAAACTATATTATTATTATTTTAAATAATTTTCTGTATTTTATAATATCTTTTATTACTAGAATAAAATAACAGCTTAATAGAATTCTATAAAGTATAATTTAAAAACATTAAATATAATCTGATATTCAATTTTAATAATATTATTAATCATTTTAATAATCTGTTAGATATAATTCTATTTTTTAATTTTATAAAATAAAAATTAATAGATTCTTTATCTTACTTTAAGTTCTCCAGTTTATTACTATTATTAATCATAATAATTTATAATATATTATTATTATTATTAATATCAGTCAGATTTTTTATGATGATTAATAATATAGCTGCTAGTATTATATTATTTATTATTATATCATATAATATATCTAGGTCCTGATTATCAGATATAATATATTATTAACATTTAGAAAAAAATCTGGAAAAGACTTTTTATTAAATATTTATTAATTTAAAAATAATAATTAGATTACTAAAAAATATTATTATATATATTGATTAGTACTTAATACAGTAAATAGATAATTAAAAAAATTAAAATATTTACCTTGAAAACTTTATAACTTATTAATTTTGAATTAAATTTAATCTAGTCTTATACTATGTGTAGGTATAGAGAAATAATAATAAAATTTTAATTTAAAATTTAGAAAAATATAAATAAAATAAAGTAGTAAGAGAAGAAGGAGAAGAATATTATAAAAATAAATAATAAATTAAATTAGAAAGACTTTCCCAGAATCTTTATAAGTTTTATTATATTATAAAACCAGTAAAAAAATAAATATAAATTCTATAAATGTCTTATTATTTTTTTATTTAAAACTGATCTAATATACAGATATAACTATAAATTATTCAATTTATATTTATTTTACTTGATTTTTATTATTTTAATATAAATATATTAAAAGCTAGTATATAATTTTTACAGAATATTATATAATTATATATAAAAAATATTACTAAGTAGAAAAATTTTTATTAGTTTATAATCAATATATAAAATTATGAAAGACAGTCCTGTTTTATTAGATTATAAATATTTATAAAATTATCAATTATCATATACTCTCAGACCTGAATAATAGCCTTATTTAATAAATTTAAAAAATAATTAACTTCCTAAAAACTATATCAAATATCTTAATTAAGTTAATAATATAAAAATTTATATTTTTTATTATTATTGAAAGAGCCATCCAGTTAAACTTTTAAATTATAATAAAAATAAATATCTTAAATAATAAATTATATATAAAAATAATATTTAAACTAGTATATAAAAGATGTGATCAGTATACTAAGATTATATTATTATATAATTAATTTAATAAATGATTTTCTAGTGTATTATTATTATTATAGTATTTAATATATTTTATTAATATGTTATATTATTAAGTTACAAGCTATTATCTGTTAAATAAATTCTTTCTTTATAAAAAATAATTTATTAAATTGATAAATCTTATCACCTTTTCCAAGAAATATATAATTTTTCAAAATTTATATTAAAGTCCTGTAGAAGACTTTTCTATAATTCTTTATAATAATTTATATTTTTTATTTTTTACAGAGTATTTTAAATATAAAAATCTTATGATTTCTTATTATTTTTAATCTACTTTTCTTGAAATTAAAAGTTCAAATTTCATAATATTATTATATTTTACCAGCCGCATGCAGAAGTCCCCAGAAGAAAATATATTAAACTATTATTAATTTAATTTTTGAGTTATTTAAAATTTTTAAATATCTTTTTACTAAATAAAGGTGTCCCTTTTTATTAATATATAAATTAATTTAAATCAATTTATTTGTTTTAATATTATTATAAATTTTATAAAAAATAAACAAAAGTATCAAGAAATTTTCTTAATTTCTATTTAAATAATATACTGAATCTTCTCTGAATAATATATCTATAATGATATTAGATAAACATTCTCTTATTTCTTAGCTATTTATTATTATTATAAATAATATTATTAATAATAATATATTACAAGATATTATAATAAGAAAATTTAATAATAAATATTATGTAAAATTAACAGCCAGAAATAATATATTATTTAATACATATTATCTAATTATTAATGAAGAAGATCTTCAAGATTCGTTATATAATAAAATTAAAGAATCTAGGAATTTTTATTAATAAGAATATTTTATATATTAAGAAATAATATTTATTTATTAATATATTTACTAAGGTACAGATAACATTCAATTTTAAATTATTAATTATACTTATTATATTAGATATAATTTATAATTATTTTTTATTTATTCTTTAATTTAAAGAATTGTATTCTTTTATTAAATATAAAATAAATATAATTATTATTTAAATTATTATTTAAAATATATACAGGGTCCAGTCACATTCCTGCTAAATATAAATGTTTATTAAAAAACTTATATTTAATGTTTAAAATTTTTTAGAATATAGAAATTAATTAAAAATAATTAAGATTATCAGAAGCAGTATTTTTTAATTCCTCTAAAAATAAAAAATAAAAGTATATTAAAATACTTTTTATTTTTTTAAATTTTTTTAATATTATTATTACTATTAATAATACTAGCAGTAGAATATAATTCAAGTATTCTATATATATAATATTCTTTTTCTCTATCTGGAAGAGTAAAAATATAAATAAAAATAAATAGAAATAAATAAGAAATTCTAACAAAAATAAAAAAGAATTATAAATAAAATTGTAAATATTAAAATTTAATTTCTGCCATCAAGAAAGCACAGAAAAAACTAGGCTATTACTATAATCACATAATAATAATTAAAATTTATTTTATAATCTAGCTTATATTTTTAATATAGTTATTAAATTATTAATTTATTAGATATAATATCTTAGATATTAAAAGAACATACAGAATTTAAGTTATCATAATAAAATTTATTATAAAGCTTTGAATATATTAAGAAATATTAATAAAAATGTTATAATTATTATAATAATTATTTTAATAGAAAGTATATCTGCTAAATTATGATTTATTAATTTTAATATTAATTTAAAAAATTAATAAATAGATAATTATATTTTTATTAAATAAATTTTATATAATCTTCTAGCTCTATATAATAAAAAGCCTAGATCTTAGAAATTTAATTACTTATAATTATAAAAGAATAATATGGAGGGTCTATAAAAATATAAAAAATAATATAAAATATAATATTAGTTTATTTTAATAATAATAATCATAGAGTTAGAAAGAATAGATTCTTTTAATTTTTTTTAGAAATTAGTGAGTAATAAGTAATAAATATATATAATTTATTTATTTTTATTTTAGATTAAGTATAAATTTTATAAAATATAATATAATATATAAAAATCATATAAATAAAAAGATCCTTGGGAATCATTTCTTAAAATTTATATATTTTTATTTTATTTATATATAGTATCAATATTAATATAATCTATGAAAAGTACTGCAGAAGACTTCTTCAAGATTTAATTTAATTGATAATTATATTTTATAATTTTTTAATTAATTAGATAATATTATAAAATATTATTTCTATATTCTTTATTTGATATTTTCTACATAAGTATTAAATATTCTTTAATTATTTTTAAGAAAATAGAAAGATTTTAAATTTTAATCAAGATTTTCAGTTATTTTTTATATATTTTATTTAATAAATTTACTACTGTCACAGGGATAATCTATTTAAAATGATTAAATTATTATATATATAAATTATAAAATATTATTTTATAAAATAAATTTTCTATTCCAGTATTTCTGAATTAATTATTTTTTTTATTATAGAATATATAATTAGTAAATACTAATTTAGATAAGCTGTATATATTAATAATAATATTTTATTATATAATTAATAATTACTAAATTTGATAAAAATTTATAAGTTTAATTGATTAATCTAATCGATAGAATAAATTAAAAATTTCTAATCTAACTCATGGAATAGATTAAAAAGTTTAACCTGATCTACTAAGACCTTAGGTCAGGTTTTAATTGGCTGACCTGACCCATGGGGCAGGTCAAAAAGTTTGATCTAAACCTGACCCAATCCAACACTACTTCAGGTGTCTTTTAAATACTTCTTATCTTTACTTAAAGAGATATACTGAATTAAATAATTAATCTGCTTATAAGCATTATGACTAATATCAAGAATACCTGTAAAGATAGTAGTAAGATAATAAAAGAATTTAGGAAATAATATTTATACCAGAGAATATCTCTGCTAGATAAATACTTTAATATTTATAAATAATATACAGATAATCATAATACTTTGAATAAGAATTTTATTTAATCTTAAAAAGTAGAGTAAAGCAGAGATATTTTATATTTATATATATAATATATATACATCGTGCTTATATATATGATATATTAACTCTTAATATTACCAGCACTGCTAGTATTATTATAAAGATTAATCTACTAAAGATAACCCTCTGTGTAGAAGTATCTGATTAAATAAAATATTTCAATTTAATTATTCATTATAATATACTAGATTAGATATTTATTATTTTTTTTTAGATAAGGCTAAATTCTCCTATATATATTTTATATTTATTTTTATATACTGCTATAATTACTAGACATTACTATCTAATAATATAATAATCTATTTTAGAAATTAGTAATTCTAATTCCATTATTATTTAAATTTATAAATTTATGATTTATTAAAAATAGATTATATAATATATAAAGATTGATCTAATACTCAAACCGAAGATCTTCTGGATTAAATCATTTATAAAATATATTTTATAACTGATAATTTTATTTGTAGATTATTTTATAACAGGATACTTATTATAGCTAGAAAATATTTTGAAAATATTATTACTAATATCTCCAGGGGCCACGTAGGTAATATAATAAATATAAATAATAATTAATAATATTTTTTATTTTTTATTTTCAATTTTTTAATTTTTATAGTTTCTGTTATCCTCTCCACCCGTATTACTTATATAAAATAAAATTTTTATATATATTTTATAATACATATTAAATTATTTTAATTCATATTTTTAATAATTATTTTATTAAGATTATTATTATCAAAATATTTTAAAATAACAGATTAAAAAATTTATATATAATAATATAATCTAATTTCCTTTCTTATTTTATAATAAGTTTACTTATATTATTAATTACCAGTATATAATTTTAGTTTATAATATTTTTATCTTATTTTCTTTTCTTGAAGTAGTAAAGTAGCTTTAAAAAATCTGTTATGAATTAATTTAAATATTAAAGATTTTATTCTATTAGTAAAATAAACCTGCAGCAGCTTAAGATTATTTTAATATAAGTTTTTAATTTATTATCTTCTGAGATTTATAAAATATGAATAATATTCTAGAAAACTAGATATTTTTAAAAAAATCTTATTCTAAGAATAAAGCCGTATAATTTATATTATAAAACTTTCTAATATAATTATTGTTATTATTTCAGATATATTAATCTTATTTATACAGCTTAGAAAATAATATATTAATATTATATTAACATTTATAATAAAACATATTATAAAGTTAAGTTATAACCAGATTTATATAAATATGCTAACTGCAAAAAATCTTATTAAGCTGATTTAGAAGTATATTATATCTGATAATAATATTTTTATTAAATAAAATAAAGATAAAAATAAAAAAGATTTAATTTTTCAAATTTTTAATAATTTAAAAATAAACTCTCTGATGGAGTAGCTCGATATATTTAATTTAATTTAATTTAATTTAATTATCTCTGCAGCGGCTGCAGTTATTATAATTTTTATAATATTAATTTTTTTTCATAATTTATAGTATTTATATTACAGTCTTACTAGTATTAGCTTTTATAAGGGACCCGGTATAAAATTTTGTATATATAATTTAATTAAAGATTTTTGAAAAAATTTTATGAAAAATCTTATATAAAAGTCTGTATAAAGTCCTACATAAAATTTTATATAAAAAATCTCTATATAAATAAAATAGATTAAATATATTTTCATAGTTAGATCTGCTACTGTAATTAATTTTATTATTATAATAAGAATAAATAAATAAATAACTCCGGCTGGCTCTACTAATTATAATATTTTAATTATAATTTTTAATAATAATACTACTAGCAGTTTATTATAATAAATCTATAAAATATATACCAGCTCTAGTAATAATATTAAACTCTATATTATTTATTAGTATAAATAAAGTATGTAAATAGTTATATAATTATATTTTATTATTTATTAAATTATATCTCTTTCCAGGTATAATTACTAAAAATTTTTATCTAATTATTTACAGATAAATCTTCTGAATATTATGAAAAACAGTACTGTAAAAGTACAGAAAGACTTATATTTAGATAAAATATTATAAAAATGATAAAAATACTTTTTATAGAGCCCAGGCAGGTTTATATTTAATATTTTTAATATATTTAATTTTATTATTTTTAATGAACTTTATAACCTGGCAGAGCAAGTACCTATACCTGGAAAATAATCTTAATAATTTATAGAATCTTTTAGTTAATAATAATAATAGCTGCTGCAAGATCTCCACTAAAATATATAATATAAAAAATAATATTTCATTCATAACTAAAACTATAATAAAGATAAAGCTGCTGGTACTATTTTTTATAAAAATATTATATTAATAAAAATAATTAAACTAGTAGAAACTAGTAGAAATATTTAAGCTAGCAGAAATATCTAAGCTAATAAAAAAGATAAAAATAAAAAAATAATCTGATCTATAAATTAATAAAATTAATAAAATTAATAAAATTAATAAAATTAATAAAATTAATAAAATTAATAAAATTAATAAAATTAATAAAATTAATAAAATTAATAAAATTAATAAAATTAAATATTAAGGTATACTCTTATAAGAGCCTGTAAATCTAATCTTATATTTTTTAATATAAGATTTTTAATTATTTAATTTAATATTTTTTAGATATACTGCTAAGCTTTATGAATATTTCTAATATTTTAATTAATATATTTTATTAATATTTTCTTTAGGATTTTCTCCAGAACCTTTAATACAGTATCTATTATTTTATTTAATATATTAATAATCTTATCCAGCTAGCTTATATATTCTTTATTATTAAAATTTCTAATTATTTCCTGCTCAGGACTATTTTTTTAAAATCTAATTTTTCTATTTTTATTTTTATTATCTAATATTATTATTTCATTAGCAGACTCTCTTAAGAATAGTAAATATAATAATATAATAAATATAATTTCTATTATTTCTAATATGATTTTTTTTAAAATAATTCCCGGAAATATTTTATACTAGATTTATAAAGATTTTAATAAACAGTATAACAGACAGTTTAAACAGTAGTAGAATATTAACATTTATTATTTATCTTATAGATTATTTTCCTGGCTCAGAAAAAAGGTTAATCTATAATAAACTAGAATATAAATAATAAAAGGAAAAAGAAAGATAAGGCTTTATTAAATAAAAATTTAAAGGTTTTATAATATAATATCTAATATTTATTTAATGAAATTATAAATCTGTTATTGTAAGATAAATATATATTAAAATATATAATAATTATAATTCAAGAATTATACTTTAATATTCATAATAAAGATATAAAAATATACTTCCTAGTAAAGATCAGAGATTACTTTATTTAAATGTAATTTAATAAAAAGATATTTATATATTTATATACATCTTAACTAGCAGTTTATACATATATCCATATATATTATTATTACTGGAATCTAGATGGTTTCTGGATAAATTTCTAAATATATTTCTAAATAAACTCTGTGAATATAACTATTAATCTTTATATATAATATATATAATTTTCTACAGACAGAGATAAATAAAAGAATTTATATCTTATTCAAGGTTCTGGATATATATAATTAATATCATTAAATTATAAACTAAAATTAAATATATTATAATTAAAGATTTTAATATGCATAATCTCCTCTGGATTAAACTAAATTATCTTTATAATCAAGAATAATATACAA
Source organism: Aspergillus tubingensis (assembly GCF_013340325.1). Lineage (NCBI taxonomy): Eukaryota > Fungi > Ascomycota > Eurotiomycetes > Eurotiales > Aspergillaceae > Aspergillus > Aspergillus tubingensis. The sequence continues at coordinate 3,118,029 of NW_023336283.1, forward strand.
TATATCCAGAAACTCAAGCAGCTTATAAAATAATATTTATTTATATAATTTTTATTAATATAATTTTACAACTAACTTTTATTATAGATTTAAATGACAATGAGCCAGAGAACAGTATAAGAAATAATATAAAAATAATACTAGAAATAATATAAAGCTGCTAGAAGTTTAATTTGATATAATTATTAATTTTTATATAATATTATTAAATCTAGCAGATTAAGTTAGACATATATATATAATAAATAGATACAGAAATTCAGATTATTTATTAATAAAGATTAAATTAATTCCCTTCTTTTTATTTTATTAAAATAAATCTTACTAGAATCAAGAAGCCCTGGATCTTACTGTATTAATTAAAAATTTTTAATAAATATTCATTAATATTAATTATAGATATAGCTGGAAATATTATATAACTTAATTAATATATAATAAATATTATATAAGTTATTACCCTAGCCATTAACTAGATAGTTTTTTAAATTTATTTAAATTAATAAACAAGGCCTGGCTTTGAATAAGATTTATTATAAATTATTATAACCAAAGAAATATTTTAAATGAATAATCATAGATTATTATATATATTTTAAGGCATCCAGAATATATAAACACGTTGTATATAAAAATTATAAAATAATTTAATAATAATAAATTATAAATATTAGTAATATAATTATTATATAAAAAATAATATAAGAAACTAATAAATAAAAAACTTATTAAATATATATATTTTTATTAAAAATATTAAATAACACATGTTACCTTCCAGAAGAGAAAATAAATATTTTAATAAATATTTTTTTCTTTTTTCTGGTAGTTAATCTTGATAATACCTATAACTTTTATTATTCTAAATTAATTAAAATATTTTAATTTGATTAATATAAAATTATTTAAATTATTTAAATACTCAAGCCAGACAAGATCTTTAATTTAAATATAATCCTTAATTGAATATTATAAACTGTTTTAAGAATCCTGATTTTATATATATTAATTTTTTAATCATTATATTAAAATTAGTTATTACTCTATTTATTTTATAAAATTAAAATAATAGTTCTCTGTAAATCCAGTAAACTTAATTATTATATTTAATATTCTCAGTAAAATCATAAAGGTTCTACTAGTTAATCAGCTGAGTTATGTAGCTAAAATCTATAAATTATTTCTAAATAATTATTCTAAAAATTATAAAGAGCAAGACACAGAAAACATATTATATATTATATTATAAATAATTTATACCAGCTGAGGAATAGAAAATATAATTTTTGTTCTATTTTTAAATATATCTGGAATTCTTAATAATATATTTTATAAATAATTATTATATAATTTTTATAAATACTGTATTCTGTTTTTATATATTAACTAGCTTTAGAATTTTCTATTATAAGAATATTATAATATATTAATCTTACCAGAATATACTATGCTATATATTCAAATTAATATAAGTATTTTATAAAAATTACTACTTTTTAAAATCTTATGTTTTTTATAATGCGGATATCATGATATAAAAAGTTTTTAAATAAAATAAATATTATTAAATATATTAATAATATTTATATAATCACAAGAAATGTTATAAAACAGTAGAAATATAAATGTTAATATAAAAATCTAATAATAATATAATACAGTAGTCGCGTATATATATATTAATATTTAAATTATTACTATTCTAACTAATCTAATTTTATTTTTATAAAATAAATAAATGGAAAGACACCCTTAAAAATTCTAATAATTCTCTGATTTTCAGAGATTAAATAATCTTTATATAAAAGTTAGCTGAGTTAGGATTATTCTAAAATCTAAATTAATAATTAATTTTTAATCTATTTCATTAATATTAATATAATTATTATAAAATACCTGTAGACGATTACTGTACTTAACAAATTTAGATATAATCTTCATTCATAAAGTTTATAATATAAATATATAAATTATATAATTTCAATTATATAATACACGGCCTCTATCTAATATATATTTTTAATATAAAATTTTAAGTAATATTATAATAAGCAGATCCAGATGTTAATTATTATATAAAAATATATAAATAAATTAATTTTTAGAGATTTCTATATAATCAGCAGAGATATATATATAATATAAAATTATATTTATTATTAATATTAAAATAATTATAAATATAAAAAATTTAAATACTAAATAAAATAATAAACATGTCTGTATATACTAATATTTTTAAATAATATTATTTCTAATTTAATCTCTTATTATATAATCTATTTGAACTAGTAGAAAAAGAAATCTTTTTAATTATAAATATTAATATACAGGATCTTATAATATATATTTTATAATTAATTCTTTTATAATAACAGTCTCTACAGGTAATTATTACTAAAATTAAAAATAATCTATGTTTAAATATATTATATAAAAATAATTATTTATTTTAGAAGTTTTCTAGATCTATATAAACAGCTCTAGTATTAATAATTATATAAATATAATTATTATATATCTGAATTTATTATGAATTTAATAAGTATATTTCAGTATTCAAATAGAATAAAATATATTAATTATAGAAATAACTAGTTTATGATTAATTCTTTATTTAATTAAATAAGATCTAGTCTTTTTTTTAAAAAAAAATAATATTTAATATATATTTCTGCTAACCAGCCCCGGATTAAAAGCTATTTTAATAATTAAAAAATATTAAAGATACTCTAAAAACCTGTTTAAAGATTTGATTAATATCTGTTACTAAAAACACTTAAATTATATAATAAATTAATATAAACTTTTAATATTTATTATTTTTGGATTACTGCTTACCTGGAGATTATAAAAAATTAATTTATTAATATTAAAATTAAGAAGGCCACCAGCTGTAAAAAAAAGGTTAAAAAATTCTAGCTAATTTTTTAGCTGATTTTATTAACATAATAAAAATTTTTATTTCTACTTATATTCCACTGGATATATGTATTGAAAAAAATAAAAAAAATTAATTAGAAAAAAGATAAAAAATATTTGTTATAAATATTATTTATAAAGACTATTACTGGAGTTTATTTTTTATAACATAATTTTATATAATAATTTTTGTCCAGTTAAATAGAATATTATTATATAATTTTGTATAAAAAAGATTAATTTTAATATATATCTACACAGTATTAAGAGGGCTAATTTAATTATATACAAGAAATATAACTTATTTTAGAAGGTAATTTAGAAATATAATATAAATACTAAGATTATTATATAGTATTTAATAGTATTTCTTGATCTTGTAGATATATAATTACAGAAATATATATAATAAATAATTTATTTTGTTGGCAGCCAAAGCGGTGTAGGGCACCTCGGACCTAGCAGTTAGGATTAACTAACTATTAATTACTATGTCGGGTGCTTTAATCCTATATTATAGATTAGGAACTTGCCTATCTCTCCTGTACAGGCTATAAAGAGTGCCTGCGGCGGTTAGATAAATGAATAATAAGTAATATAATTAATCTAATACAGCTAACTGGTCAATTCAGTAGATATCAACATAATATAATCAACATACCGAACAACATATTATATATTTCTATACATAAGCTGATATATCTTAATAACTTTATCTCTTTTATAAAAATATTTACTGAATCAGATCTTATAAATAAATTATTTATTTCTGGATTAGATTTCTAGTAATATTTAATTTTAAATAATTCTAGTACATATAGATATTTCTGTTTTAGATTTACTTATACAAATTTAAATATTTAATAAAAGTACTAAGATTTATTTTTCTAGGGTTTACTTCTTATATCCAGATAATATAAGTTTTTATTATTCTAGTAAGAGTCACTGAAAAGAAGGAATTAGACATAAAAAATTAAAATAATAAAATTACATAGATAATAGCAGGTATAGCAGTAATAGAATAATAAATAAAGTAATAAATAAAATAATAAGACAGCAGGTAAGGGAGATAAATAATTATTTAAAAAAATATTCAAGTACATATATATAAATACTAAGTATAATAAATACTGTAAAAATAATATAATGGACAGCAGATAATTAGCAAGTAAATAAGAAATCTAACAGAAACCTGATAAAAAGATTTAAGATAGAATTTAAATATAAGGTTACATAGAATATAATACAGAATAATAATTATTAATTAATTTAATTAATAGCATAATACTAAATCAGCAAAATAAATTTAAACGGAATATTAAATAAATAATTAGAAGAAATATACAGGAAAAACAGTGAGATTGATAAGATATTTAAAGTCTTGTAAATTCATATATTAAAAAAGAAAGAATACTAAGATAGTTATATATTATTACTATCTGTATAGCTTATTTATATAAAAGAAATTAAGATAACTACTATTATATTTAAAAAAGTTAGATAAGATTATATAACTTAGCTAGGATTTCTAGTATGGCCCGCAAGGCACTGAAACAGAGTAAGAAATAAAATAAATAAATAAATAAATAGAGTATTTTAAAAGAAGTCTTCTGGTAAAAAATAAAGCCAAGCTGCTACTATAACTATTTAAATAATTTTAATTAGGTATTTTAGTTAGGATATTCTCTCCAGAACCTTTAATAATATTATTATAAATATTAATATTACTAACAGCTTATTATAATAAATTTTTACAATATATTTTAATTTCAGTAATAACACCAAGCTCTGTATTATTTATTAAAATAAATAATTTATATAAATAATTATATGATTATATTTTATTATTTATAAAGCTGTATTCTTTTCCAGGTATAATAATAATTAAAATTTCTTTATTTAACTACTCGCGGGTAAGCATTCTAAGTATTATAAAGAAATAATATTATAAAAATCTAAAAAGTCTTATACTTAAATAAATTATTATATAGATAAATATTCTAAATTCTTCAAAAAATAATCTTCTCCAGGTAGCTGTTTAGAGACCTACTTATAAAATTATTTAAAAAATTATTTAAGAAATTATTTAAGAAATACAGATAGATTTATATTAAATGTTTTCAATATATCTAGTCTTACTGCTTTTAATTAATTCTTAATCTGGTAAAGTAAATATTTATATCTAGAACATAATTCTGAAGATTTATAAAAAATTTAAAATAGTAACAGCAGCAGTTACTATAAGATCTTTATTAAAATATATAATATAGAAAACAGTATCTTACTAGTAATTAAAATTATAATAAAAATAAAGCACCAGTATTATTCTTCATAAAAATATCTAGATTAGTAGAAATATTTAAGCTGATAGAGACAGAGACAGAATAGAGATAATTAAATTAATAAAATTAAGAAAATTAAGAAAATTAAGAAAATTGAATATCAAGATGTACTCCTGTAAGAGCCTATAAATTTGATTTTATTTTTTATTTTTTAATATAAGATTATTAATTATTTAATTCAATATTTTATAGATATATATTAAGCTTTATTAGTATTTCTAATATCTTAATTAATATATTTACTAGTGTTTTCTTAAGGATTCTCTCCAGGATTTCTAATACATTATTTATTATTTTATTCATTATTTTATTTATTATCTTATCTACTATTCTATCCAATATCTTATTTTATTATATTAAGAATCTTATTTAATTAATTTATATATTTTTTATTATTAAAATCTCTGAGTATTCCCTGCTCAGGATTATTCTTTAAAATCTAATTTTTATATATAAATTCTATTATCTGATACTATTACTCTATTAATAAATTACTTTAAGTACAGTAAATTTAATAAGTATAATAAATATAATCTTTCTTATTTCTAATGTAATCTTCTTTGAAATAACTCTTAGAGTTTATACTAGATTTATAAAGACTTTAACAGGCAGTATAATAAATAACTTAAATAATAATAATATTCTAGAATTAATTATTTATTTTATAAACTATTCTCCTAGCTTAAAAAAAGATTTAATTTATTATAAATTGAAGTATAGATAATACAGTCTCAGCAGCCCTGTTAAATAAGAATCTGAAAATTCTATAATATAATATTAAATATTTATATAATAAAGTTATGAATCTGTTATTATAAAATAAACATATATAAATATGTACAATAATTATGATTTAAAAACCATAAACTAATATCTATAATAAAAATCTAAAAATATATTTCTCAGAAAAATCAGACTGCTTTATCTAGATATAACTTAATAAAAAATATTTTATATATATATCTATATATATTATCACTGTTAGGATTTGGATAGTTCCTGGGTAAAATTTTAGATAGATTTTTAGATATATTTCAAAATAGACTTCTGAGTAAGTCTTACAAGTATTAATCACTGATCTTTATATATGATATATATAATTTTCTGTAGATAAAAGTAAACAAGAAAGTCTATATTCTGTTTAAAATTCTAGATATATATAATTGATATTAATAAATTATAAATAAGAATAAATATTAAAAATATAATAAATTAGAGATTTTAATATATATAATCTCTTCTAGATAAAACTAAGTTATTTCCCTGCTGTTAAAATTTATATATATAATATATTTAAAAATTAAAATAATGTATATAATAATATTTATTTACTTATAATTTCTGCTAGTATAATTATACAGCTAATCTTTATTATAGATTTAGATAATAATAAGTTAGAGAGCAATATAAGATGCAGTATTAGAAATAATATTATATATAATATAAAACTACTGAAAATTTAATTTAGTATAACTATTAATCTTTATATAATATTATAGAATCTAATTAATTAATATATATATATATATATATATATATATATATATAATAAATATATACAGTGACTCAGATTGTTTATTTATAAAGATCAAATTTATAGTTTTTTTTCTATTCTGCCAGAGTAAATTGTACTAAAATTAAAAAATTCTTAATTTTATTATACTGAACAGGACTTTATAAAAGTAAATATTATAATTATTAATTATAAATATAACTGGAAATACTGCACAGTTAAATTAATATATAATAAATATTATAAAAACTTTTATTCTTAATTATTAATTAGACAGTCCCTTGGACCTGCCCGAGTTAAGAAATAAAATTCAATTTTCATAAGATTTATTATAAATCACTGTATATACTTTGGCTATAAGACTTTGAAATAAATATATATCATATATTTTAAAATATTTCAAGCATATAAATAGACTGTATATAAAAATTATAGACATTAGTAATATAGTTACTACATAAAAAACTATGTAAAAAATCAAAAATAAAAGGGTTATTAGATTTGTGTACTTTTATTGAAAAAATTAAATAGTATGTATTACCTTCTTAAAAAGAAAATAAACATTTTAACATATATTTTTTTCTTTAATATTTGATTTTAATAATATTTATGTCTTCTATTATCCTAAGTTAATTAAGATATTTTTATAAATTTATATAGTCTAATAACTAGCATACTAAATATAAGCTAAGAATAATCTAAAATGTATCCTTATACTTATTAATATAATTATAATAAAATAAATAATACTTTAATAAATAATCCAGAAAAGAAATTTTTAAAGAATATATTATTCTAAGATTAGTACTGCTTGCTGATTTGAATAATATGATAAAACATTATTATTTAATTTTAATATAAATATTCCAAATTATTTCATATAGAATTTGATAAAATTATATCATATGTTATATTTTATAAAATATATAGCCCGGACAGTATCCTAAATTTCAAATATGATTAATAATATATAATATATATTTGGATTATAGGTATGATTTTATTTACTTCTATAATTTGATTATTATTATATTATATAAACTAGACAGAGATACTTACATAAATATAAAATATATAATACTAATATTTAGGCATGGCAAGACATCTGAAAAGCTCAGGATCGCCTGGCTCAGCTCATGCCAAGACAATCCTGAGCCTGCTTATATAAGGCTTATGAGCAGTTTTTCAAGTTTTAAAGCTTATTTATTAAATTTTAAGCTTCCTGTTAAGTCGGGCAAGCTTTTTATAATTAAACTTCATATTCAAAAAAGAGCTTCACATGCTTGCTAAAATCATAATTATATATAATATTATTATAATTTCTATAGTATTAAAAGTATATTTTCTTACTTAAGTCCTATTATATTTTCTAATTTAGATTTAACTACTTTTCTTTGGATTGTGATATAAAAAGCTTTTTAACTTGAATTAAAAAAATTCTAGTCTTATTTTATATATTAAATACTAAATTATTTATAATAATTTATCTAATAATTATGATTGCAAAGTCAGTGTTAAGCTAGTATTCATAAAATTTACAATTATATAAAAATTCTTTATAAAGAAGATATGGAAACTGAATCTAATTTATATTAAATAATTTATATTATTACTATTATTGTTATTCCTATTATTATTATTATTAAGAATATTATTAGTACTAGTATTACTATAAAATTTATTAGTATTATTTATCTTATATTTAAGAAATTTAAGATTTTTATTTTTTACAGCTGGTATTTTTATATAATATAAATTAAAAAATTAGTTAAACTTATATTATCTAGATTATATTTGAATTTATTTTATAAATAATATTCTCTGTATGGCTGGGATATATTATTATAAAAGCTAATTAAATAATTATTATTTAATATATTTAAACTAGAATATCAAACATGAGAGGGAAAAGAAAAGAAATATAAATAAGTAAAATAAAATAAATCAAATAAATAATTAAGATCACATATGATTAATAAAGTAAGTAAAAACTATATTATATATTATATTATATTACTTTTCTCTTTAAGACTGGCTGTCCTCAGTTAGAAATATATTATTATTCTTATAATTTAAGACAATTTATTAGCCTCAGTAATAGTTAGTATTATTTAAAAAATCCAGAATATATAGAATACTTAATATAGTAATTTTATAAATAAAATAAAGTATTCTTAAAATTCTTAATTAAATATTATATATAATCTGCTTTATCTGATACAAGCTATTTAATCTTATATTATAAATATTTATAATATAAATAATCAATAACCATCTTCTTAACTTTTTATTTTATTTAATTATTAACATTAATAAATAATAATATTTTAAATCTGGTCAGGCAGGGTCTCTAATAAATTTTATAAATATAATTTTCTAAGATAAAAATTAAATAAATATATATATTTTTATTAGAGCAGGCCTGTTGGCTTACTGTAATCTAATAGATTATATAAATTTAATAAAATTATATAATTTATTTTTATATTATATCTTACTAATCTTTTTAATACTGCGGGAGGCCAGTAATCAATTTTAAAATAATAATTAATATTTATATATATAATTAAATTTATTATGTTTTTCATCTTATTACTAACAGTTCTAATCACTCTTTTATTAATAAAGAAACTTAATAAAAAATAATATCTTATATTTAAAGTATTATATTAAGAAAAAACTCATAGAAATTCTTTAGTAATTTTATTATAAGATTTTTTAATAATTAAAAGTATAAGTAGCAAGCATCTAATTAATACTAGAACTAGTAAAATCTCTAAATTATAAGACTTTTCTACTAGTTCTTTATAGAAGAGAAAATATTAAAAAAAATAAAAAGATTTTTATATATATAATAAGACCACCAGGCAGGTCTATAATAAATAAAAAATATTATAAAAAATAATTAAATATTAAATTTATATAATTTATATAAAGAATTATTTTATATAAAATATATATTATTTTTGAAATTATTTTGTTTAAAAAATAAAATTAATAAATATTATTTTCTATCTCTATTTTCTATTATTTTTAATAAAAATAATATAATAATAAAATATTTACCAGCAGGTAATCTATTATAATCTAATTAGAATATTATAAATTTCTTTTTAGTAATTTAATAATTTTATAAATCTGTGAAAAGATATAAACCAATATTATTAAAATATAAAATAAAATTATTAATAAATATATAAATTTATATTATATATTTATTAATAGTATATCTAGTTTTTAAAATTATATATAAAAAATTAATAAAAAGATTATCTATATACCTGAGTATTAGAGAAAATTTATAAAAAAAATTTTAAAATATTTTAAAAAACCAGATATATATAACCTCTTTATAGTATATTTATAAATTATTAAAAATTAAATATTAAAACAGTATAAAGTACTTATAATTAAATAAAAATATTCAAATATTATTTTAGAAGAATTATAATAATTTAAATAATACAAGATCCTGAAAATGCAAATAAAAACTTATAATAAATTTAAATATTATAAAAAATTTAATATATTTTTTAATATAATAATAAGATTATAATCCTAAGGAAAATATCTTAAAAATTTTATTAATAATATTGAAAATATATATTTATCAGAATTAATTATTCTAATTAATATAAAAATCAGTATTTAATTAATGAAAGTAATATGAATAACTTATCATTATATATTTCTTACTAATAATTATATATTATAAAAATATTATATATATATATATATATAATTAATTATTATTTAATAGTTAATTATAAAAGAAAAATATTAAAATATATTTTATTATCTACTTCACCACGCACGAATACTAAACTAGATAAAATAATTAACATTATATAAGATAATTAATTTATATTTATATATTATTTTTATATTATTATATATACCTGAACAAAGTATTTTAAATATAAATAAAAAATAATAAGAATAAAATATATATTCTTATTATCTTTATAATTAGATTTCTAAAACTAGTAGATTATATATTATAAAACTAATACTATTATTTTAAATATAATCTAATATAAAATATTATCAGATTATATCTAGTAGTAGTAATAAATTTTTATAATAATAATTATTAAATAATAATATTTATTAAAAATCTATTACATAAATTAACCAGAATTTATATTTAATATATTAAATATAAAAGAATCTTTTATTGATATACAGAATAACAGCTGGCCAAGTATTAATTATATTTAATATAATTAATAAAAATTATTATCAAGATAAAATCTTATGAAAATAAAATATTAATAATATTATCAATTACAGGATAATTACAGCACACGGGAGAAAAATAGATAATAATAATTATAATAATAATAATAACAGAAGGAGATATGGCAGGTGAGACAGATATAATAAAATTAATAATAATAATATAAATAATAATATAAATATAAGCAGCACGTGAAGCATAAAAATATTTTTATAATTTCTTAATAAATAATCATACTCCTGATTATATATTTTTAAAAAAGAAAAAAAAATTTAGCAGCTTTATGTAAAAGTATATATAATATATAACTAAGCTGTATATAAATTTATAATCTATTTTAATATTATTCTTTTTGTCTAGAGACTATATTCCCGCAGCTGTAAAGAGATCTATATATAATATATAATTTATTTTTATATTATATCTTACTAGCTTTTCTAATACTGCGGGAGGCCAGTGATCAGTTCTAAGTAAAACAGTTACTAGTATCTGTATATATAATCAAGTTTATCACGTCTTCTATATCACTCCTAACAAGATTCAAAAGCCTTAGCTCTCTAATTATTATAAATTATATAATATATTATTAATATTATTTATATATTATATTCCTGGATAATATTATTATATTTCTTAATTAATTTATTATATTTATTAGTTATAATATTTGATTTTAATTTTATCTTATTCATAAAATTAAAAACTAGATCCAAAACTTTTGAAATTCCTTTTATATATTCTATTAAATTCTTTTTAGATTATCTTTTTATAATTATCATTTCCTCTATTTAATAAAATAATTTAATATTATTTCAAATTCTTCTTATATAGAGTAGAACTAGTCTGGCCTTCTCTAATTATTATAATTTAAGAAAATCATTAATTGATTATTTTTTTAAAGATTTAATTCAGACTGTTTCATTTTATTTATTTTAGTATTATTAAATATATATTAGATAAATATTAGTAGCTCTACTAGATAGCTAGCCATATATATTATTAATTTAAAAAAAGTAACTGGCTGTGATATTTAATATATATAAAAATTAATTAAAAATTTTAATTAAATATATTATTAGAATATCAAATATAAAAGACAAAAGAAAAGAAGTATAAAAAATATATATAAATAATAAAAATAAGTAAGATAATATAAACAGAATAAAGAAATAAGATTATATATAATTAATAAAATAAATAAAAATTATATTATATATTATATTACATATCTTAGTCATATTACTTACCATCACATTATTATCAAATTAAGTATATAAAAAATAAGATTATTATTATTTTACAAGAAAATATTATTATTATTTATATTTTGCAGGAAGGATTATTCTTATTTTCTTAATATTTTATTTAATAAGATTTAGAACTAGTCCGGGATTTATATTATAATAATAAATTATATTACTTCACAAGCTAGACCAATAAATTGAATTTTTAATATTTCTTTATAATTATTTATAAGATATTTCTTAGTAATTCTTATATATATATCTACATGTTATATACATAAAAATAATTATATCAAATTAATTAATTATTATTCTATATAGATATCATATATATATATATATAGATATTATTATTATACCTCTTTTATTTTCTTTTTTATCTATTAATTTTATTAATAGATTCCAGATAGAATTGTTATATAGTTTTTAAAGTAAATTATTTTTTGGATATCTTTATAAATATTCATATAGAACAAAATATAATATTATTAATATTATCTAATAATATAATATTAAGATCAGATAAAACATATTTATCATCAGAATCTCCTAGTATAATTTTTATCAATAATCATTTAATTTTATCTTTCTAGTACAAGGACTTTAATAAATCAAAAATTAGATTGAATTAATATTAAATTATATCTATTATTTTCTATTTATTTTTACAAGACTCTCAGCTAACCAGTGAGTTTATAAATCATGAAATAATTATAATATTAACAATAATTTTATAATAATTCTTTTTTATATAATTTTTCAGAGAGTACTGGCTCCAAACCAATTAACATCATCATTAATAATTAGTTTCATTAATAAAAAATAATAAAAATAAAATAAGACTTATTGAGCAGGAACTGATTTTAAAAAATATATAAAGCAGCCTGATCTCTAGAGAATAAATGTTTTTCTTCTAGATTTATTAATTCTTATGAATACACAGGCTTCATTCAGACATGATTACTTATTATAGTCTTTAGATTCTCACACCGCGGGTTCAACCTAACCTAATCAATATTAAACAGAACTCTCGCCGCATCGGCTACCCGCCCGCGCCGGCCACCCCTACCACACCGCCCTAGAATCATTGTACTACTCATTGCTAATTTACTGCCTTTGATAGAAAGAGTGGTTGCATGTAGAAACATGTTGGGCGGTGTACTAGGTGGCCGGCGCAGGCGGGTGGCCGATGCGGCCGGGAGTTACATTAACTACTATGTTTGTTTGTTTGTTTGTTTCATTCTTTACTCTGTTTCAGCGTCTTACAGGCCATGCTGGAGATCCTAGCTAGATTATATGAGTTTATCTAACTTTTTCAGATATAGCAGTAGCTATCTTAAACTCTTCTATATAAATAAACTATATAAATAATAATAATATATAATTATCTTAAAATTCTTTTTTTATTTAATATATATATTTACAAGATTTAAATATTTTATTAATCTTATTATTTCTTCTGTATATCTCTCATAGCTATTTATCTAGTATTTTATTTAAAGTTATTTTACTGATTCAGTACTGTGCTGCTGATTAACTGGTAGTTATTATCTTATATTATATTTTATATAATCTTGTATTTAAATTTTATATTAAATATCTTTAACAAATTTTATTTATTTATTTATTTACTAGTTCTCTACTGTCTGTCATACTACTTCTATGTTATTTATTATACTTAATTTTATATATATATCTGAATATTTCTCTTGAATAATTACTCACTATCTTACTTAATGTTTTACTTATTATTTTATTTATTATCTTATCTTATTTTATTACTACCATGTCTGCTGCTATATATATTTTATAATAGTTATATTAATATTAATAAAATATTTTATAAAGATTAATTACTAATATAATGTAGTTTTAAATAGCTTGGCTGACTTTTATATAAAATAATTTTTAAAAATTAAAGATATATTATAGTTCCTATAATTTTCTTTTAAAGTAATAAGTTTCTTTATTTATATATTTTACAGAAAATAGAAGTGGACCATTTAAAACTTTAAGTACTTAAATATTGATATATATATATCTATATATTATTATTATATCATATTATTATTGAATTCTTATATTAAAATCTTATATTAAAATCTTATAATTCTATCTTTCTGTAGGGCCTCTTATAATTATATTTATATTATTAATATATTTAATATTATTACACAAAGCTCTGGAGCTAATTAATATATATATATATTATATTTATAAAGATTATATAATAACTATTTATATAATATATTATTGAAAATTCTTGAGATATTTTAAAAAATAAATATTATATTTTTCTATTTTCCAACTGATGTAGATTACTTTGATATGATATATAATATTATTTTTATTTTCTATTTTTTATAATTTTTAAAATAATTATTTAAAAGTAGTCTATAGATCTCAGCCAGATAACTAAAATAATTATTTCATAAAATTTCTATAATTTTATTAGAAATATTGAACAGGACGATCAGCTAGTAAGTCTTTAATATAAAATAATTAAATTTACTAGATTTATAAAGAATTATTATTTTAATTTTATGAAAGTAAGCAGGATAGTAGCTGATCTTGATATAATAATTAAGAAAATTAATTAATATAAGAATCAGAGTTTCTGAGATTGTTAGGGGTCGCCCCTTGGTTCCAAGAGTACGTCGCCTGTTGGACAAGAAGGAATAGCTGGTGTTTGAATAAGGGCCTCGGGGCATCCGAGGTTTTGTATATATTAGTTAGTCAGCAGGTGGTTATAAGGCTGGACAGCTAAGTTTTTTAATAAAAACTTATTTTATAATATTATCTCTCTCTTTCTCCAGCATAGTATTGGGTCGGGATATTAATATATTTATAAATTAGAAAATTTAGATTTTTATATTTTTTTTATTCCTGTAACTTCTCTGCCTGTGTTCTTATTATTATTATAATTTAAATTTTTTTATTTCTTTATCTGTGGTTCTCTGGGTGTTATATTTTATTTATTATCTTTTATTCTATATAAATATTTAAATTTTATAGAAAATTATTTTTTATGATTTTATTTCTTATTATTTATTTAGTATAGTTTTTATTCTTATTATAACAAGGCTATATCTTTTAATATAAATTTATATTATATTAATCTTTCAGTTATATAATCGCCCTGGATCTTTATATATAAAAAAATTTCTTTTTTTCTTTTTTTCTTTTTCTTTTTTTTTATTTATAAGCAGAGGTCTTCTTCATCTAGACTGGATATTAAACTAATCTAGATTAAAAACTAATATATATAAGAATATAGACTTACCAATATCCAGATATAATAAAAATAAGAAAAATAATTTCTTATTTCTTTTTTATTTTCCAGTAATCTGTTCTACTATTATATAATATATAATTATATTAATTCTAATACTCCAGTTTATCTTATTATTTCTAATATTTTATCTTATCTTATCTTTAACTATAGTTGTGTTACTGGCAGGTCTTCTTTATTTATTTAATAAAATAGAAAATATTTTTTTTTATTTTTTATAGAATCTGTGTCTTCCACCTTATCCAGACTAGATTAATAAAATATATTTTTTTCTTACTTTTTCCTGAATCTATAGTTTTATTTTATTTAAATTTTAATAAATAAGAATTATACTTTATCTACTTCTTTTACTCTCTTTATCTTTCTTATTTTTTCTATTTCTTTTACTTCTTTTACTTTTCTTACTTTTCTCCTCAGTTTATATTTACTTGTCTTAGTAATTTCCGGTCCTGTAGGATATATAAGAAGATACTCCTCTTTCTTCTCTTCTTCTTCCTTCCATAACTCTCCTCTCTCCTCTCCCCTCCCAGTGTTGTTTGGCTCCTGCTTGAGCTTCTGTTGTTGTCTTGCCTGTTAGTATCTATAAGATTTTAAGATACTCTGGTTTTTCTGTTAATTTAATTAAAGATAATCTGAATAATATAATATTTATAGATTTATATAAACTCTATGATTTTATTTAGATAAAATATAATATAACTAAGACTCATGTTATATCTGTCTCTGTTAATTAAATATATATTAATTATATTTAAAATCTAGTTGACTAGATTGACTGGGATTCATAAATAATAATAAATTTTTTATTTATCAGGATTTCTTTAAGTCTGGTAATTCTGCTAGTGATTTCTAGATTATTTTTAATATTAAAAATATTATTATAGATTTTTATATTATTTTATAGATAATAAGTATCCTGATTTTTTTATATACTAAATTATACTAATTTTTAACTAAATAAATATATATATTATTTAATACAGCTTTTCAGAATAATAATAACTAGTTATATAATTTTTTTCTGTTTTTTATTATTTATCATAATTCTCTTACTATGGGGAGTAAAAGATAATATTAAATAATATATTGTATTTTTTTATTTTATATTTAATTTAATAAAAATCTTCTTTAGTCCTGACAAGGGTATACTAGTTCTAATTATAATTTTTTTTAAAAATTTTTCTAGATATAAATAATTATAGTCTTCTACTAAAAATTTTAACTAGCTTTTAAATATTTTATATTTAATCTATTTATTTAATCTAATAATAAAATTTTTATCTATATTTTTTAACTGCTAGGCTCTCTCTAAAATAATTTTTATTAAATATTCTTTTTTTTATTAATATAAATAGCTGGGGGTTGCTAATTATTTCTTTATTAAAATAAAATTAATTTATAACTGCTAGTTATAATAAATTTATATAAAAAATATTATAAATTCCAGCAGGTATATTAAGATAAATAAAATAAGTTTTTAATATTTTAATAATATTATACTTAGTATTCTTTTAATTTAGTTTTTTACTTAATCAGTTAATATTAATATTTTTAAATTTAATTAAATTATATCTCTAACCTGGTATATCAGAGTAAATATTTATAATTTATTTATTTATTTATTTTTTATTAAATATATATTAATAATATTCTAGCCCAGTTACTAGCTTTCTTAATAATATAAATAATATATTTTCTAATTTATATAAAATTCCAGAAAATTTTATTTTACAGGGTAAGTTAGTTTTTAGTAAAATTAAAAATAATAATTTATATTTATAATTTAAGAAGAATAGAGACATGCCAGTTAATATTAAAATATAAATATTAATAATTAATTTAATAAATAAAAAACTGACTTTAATTATTTTAATTTTATTAAATATAAATCTATAAATAAATTTTTATAATATTATTAATTTATTTAGTAGTTCTATCTGTCTGAAGGTAATATATTATAAATAATTATTATTTAATATTTATTAATATATATAATTTTTTATATTTTATTTATAAACTGTATCCCGGTTGAAAATAATTATTTTTAGTATATTATATTATTATATATAGTTATCTAGAATTATTTATACTAGATTTATAATTATTTTTTCATAACTGCTAGTATTATATTTTTTATAAGTTAATTAATAATAATCAGAATATTAATATAATTTTTATTTTTCAGAAGTCCAGTAATGAAGTTTATACTAATATTTTATTATAAATATTTAAAAATTAAAAGTAGTTTTAGCAGCCTGTACTTCTTTTTATATTAAAGTTTTATTTTTTATAAATATTATAATTTTATATAAATCTCTGTATATCTTATATTATATTAAATTAAAAATATTTCTAATTTATTATTAAGTATGTTTATTTATATCCCGGATATCTAATTAGTAAGAAATTATGGATTTTTATATTAGATTAATTTATAAAAATTTATTATTAAAAATTTATTTTTATTTTTTAAAGATCAAGATTTTTAGAAGTCTGTAATATATTCTGAGATAAAAAGTTTTAAATTTTAAATTAAATGAAAATCTTTATACTCTTTTTTTAATTACTGATTTAATTTTTTTAATATTAATTATCTTGCTTTTCAGCTTCTTTTTATTATAATATAATATTAATAAATATAAATACCAGTCTGAGAGATTTAACTTAGATAGTTTTATAATATTTATTAAATTAAAAAAGCTGGAAGATTTATATCATAATTTACTTATTATAATAATTAAATATATTTTAATTTTTTCAGAAGAGGATATCAGCTTGATTAGTCTTTATATTTTTTTAATAAATAAAGAAGAAATTAAATTTATTTTAAAAAAAGATTTTATCAGATATCTCTCTTAGATAATTTTTTTAATATATAAAAATATTCTAAAGTTTTATAATTTATAATTATTTTAAATTTTTATATATCTGATAACAGCTAGCAGTTTTTATTATATTAAAACAAGTACTTCCTTTAATTATAGTTTAAAAATCTGTTTCTAATATTATTTATTTATTAAAATTAAAAAAATGAATATTAGTTTTATACAGAATATCTTTTTCAGATATAAGAAATTTTTAATATTTTTAAATTTACCAGAACAGTATGTCCTTAATAAAATTATAAAAAGACTTAAGTAATTCTACAAAGTTTAATATAAATTAATAATAAAAGTTAATAAATCTAATAAATTTATATACTTTTTTAAATTAATACAAAGAGTTTTCATTTTTTAATTATATAAATCTTTTTAGAATTTATACTCACTCCTTACCCTGCTTCAATAATAAATCTAAAATATTTAATTTTTTTTATTTAAATTTATATTTATTAATATTAAGATATAATTTAGTTTTTTATAATTTAATCAGGATCTTTCAGACATATTTCCAGTATTATTAAAAAATTCTAGTAAAAAAAATCAGTATATTATCTAGATAAATAAAATAGAATTTATTTAAATACTTTTACAGAATCTAATTAATATATTTCTAAAATATATTAAAAATATTTATAAATTTAAATAATATAATTATTTATTTATAAAATTTATATTATATATAAAAAGCAGTTATTTATTCTTATTTTTTAATAATATATATCTTATGATAAATTACAGATATATTAAGTTTAATAAATTATTTAATTTTTCTGATCTGGTTTAATATCTTATAAATTAAAAATAATAAATATTAAATTTTTTTATAATAATATTTAATTTATAATAATTAATATAGAAATAAAGATCTCCTTCTAGTTTCTAGATAAAAGAACTAGAATTATAATTAATAAATTATTTATTTAAATAAATTTCTTATTTAATAATTTAATAAGCTTTTTTTATAGAATTACAAGTTCTTTTTTAAATATATTATATAATAATTTTTATAAAAGCTAGAAAGTCTTTTTATTCTTTTTTTTCTAATTTAATTAAATAATCAATATCTAGTTTATAATATAGAAGTAAGATTCCTATATTTTTTAATTTAAATAATTCTAAGAATTATCAATATTATTCTAGCAGTCTGTTCTTCGGGTTTACTTTAGATTTAATCTATAAGATTTTTTTTTATATTTTTTAAAAATATAGTAAATATTTTTTAACTATAATATTCTTCTCTTTTTTTAAATCTATATTTAAAAGGTTATAACTGATATCTGGACCAGGATATATTTAGATTATAATATTTATATTATTTTAATTTAAATTTAAATTATTTAAAGATAGATTTAATTCTAGTTTAATTTAATTTTTTATTATAATATTCTAGCTAGAGAAGATTTAAAATAATATTATATTTTAAATTATAATTAAATATATATATATAAAACTTAATTAGAGTATAAATACTAATATCTAAATATATTTAAATAATATAGTTAATAGTCTGTTTTCTTCTAATCGTAGTTATTGAAATTAATATAATAAAAATTAAATCTAGTTTATACTTTCTTATATATTTTAGATCAATAATATTATATATAAAATATTTAATATTAATTATAATACAGGCATTAGCTACCTAATTAATAATAATTTTTAAAAATAAAAGCTTAAAATTTATATATTTCTTAATAAAAATCTTTTATTTAAGATAAATCTTTTTATTTAATAATTTTTATCTGTAATTTTATATAAAAGCTATTTTTTCTTTAATTCTTATTGACTATCTATTATTATATTTAATAGAAATTGTTTATATTTTGCAGAAACTGCCTGGACTAGAGATCAAAGTATAAATTTTAATAATAATTTTTAATCAAATATTTATTCTTTTTATGGTAAAGATAAAGACCTGTTTTATTTTATCATAATTCTCTGGTAAAGACTTATTTAATAAAATAAAGATTATATTAGTTTAGATTTTTAATTTAAATAATATATTTTTATTTTTTATTATTTATTACTGAGATAATATATTTCTAGTCTATAATATCTTCTGTATTATCTGTAAAGATTATATAAAGATTCTAAATCTATATATATTATTAATAATTCTAATATTTTCTTTTAATTATTATTTATTTTATATTATAATTGTATTATTGAAATTAATTATAATATTTTTTATAACTAAAGTTCTTCTCCAGACTGATAATAATTTATAATAATATATAATTAATTAAGTTTTCTAGTATTATAATCTTAGAGATATCTTTCTATATTATATTATCTATTTAAATTAAGATAATATTAAAATTTTTTAAAAATTTTTAAAATTTTTATTATTTTATCAGAGAAAGTATAACTTTTCTAGAATTTTTATTCTTTAATTCTTATTCTTATAGGTCTTGTTAAATTTTTTTATTATTTTTTATAAATAATTATATTATTTATAATCTAGTTTTATAATAAAATTTTTCTTTTCATATTATTTTCCAGTTATCTGAATATATAGGCTACTTAAGATAAATTATTAGAATATATATCTATATTTATAAAAAATTTAGACTGTAGATATATTTTAAATTTTAAATAATTTTACTTATTCTATCTGTTAAATAATTTAATTTTAAAATATAAAAGTCTTAATTATAGGATTATATATTAGAAAAAAAAGTAATAATATTATAAAATATATTATTTATAGCTTGCGCGTTAATGATACTCTATAACTTATTAATATATTAATTAAATTATTTATATTTAATTTATTAGATTTGCTAGTAGAGATTCTGTTATTTTATTATTTATCATTCTATTTCTTTTAATCTGTTTATAAGATTAGTAAGAAATTATAATTATACTATATTATCTATTATTTTATTGTTTTATTTTATTCTATTTATTTTATTAGTTATACAGTCAGGCTCTGTTCTGTGGATTATCTAGAAAAGTTATTTTTAATATTAAGAATTATTTCTTAGTTTTAAAAGTATATCATCTGTTGGATAAGAAGAAATAGCTGGTGTTTAAATAGAGGCCTCAGGGCGTCTGAGGTTTTATATATATTAGTCAGCAGGCGGTTACAAGGCTGGGCAGCTGAGTCTCCTAGTAGGGACTTGTCCTGTAATAGAGATAACTTGTAATATCTAATTAAAGATTATATTTAAATTAAGAATTTTATCTAGCTTAAGTATCTTCATAATTTAGTTAATTTTATTTTAATTTATTTATTATATATAGCTCTTAATACTTTAATAACTTTTAATATTTTTTATATATTAGATTATTTAGAATCTGTTTTTATTCTTTGCTAGATATATATATATATATACTTATCTCCATATGTATTTTTTCTTTTTATTTCATTTTAATGTATTCTGGACAGAATTTTTATATAATCCATTTTTAAAACTATTTAATTAAATTAAACTCGTATAAGAGTCTTAATAGATCAGAGATCAAACTAGATTAATATTGATCTATAATTAATATTTTATTATTGATTCTTGCAGGATTAATAACCAATTGATAAATTTATAAATTATAATATTATTGATATATTATCAATAACAATCTTTTAATTGTTTTCTTTATATAATTATGTTTCAGGAAAATATAGCTCTACATTAATATTCTAATTAGAATGATATAATTAGAAACTTTATTTTATAAATTAAATATTTTGATTCTAGTATAATTTACATCAAATAATATATATTAGAATTATTAATAATTATATATCTATTACAGATATTTATAATTTTATAAAAAAGTTTCTAGTACTGAGATAATTTTCTGCAGTTTAGAATTATATATTATATATATAAATGATTTTATTCTTAACAGGGTTCGGAAATAATTAAAATACTAAAATATTAATAATAGTATTTAATAATTATATTTTAGAATCTATCTTCTTTTTGATAAAAACTTAAATCTAGGATGAATTGTTTTGATATAATATTTAAAATAAGTTATATAATTTTATAAAAACAGTTTTCTACGATTTGTATATATACAATTATCTATAATATATAAATAATTTCCATATAGCTCATGAATAATAACTATATTATAACTAGACTCAGGTAATTAATTTATAATATGCTTACGAAATTTAAAATATACCTCTTTATAATTATTACTATTCTTACCATTATTATTATTGATATATAAAGAAGTTTTATCTTTATTATCATTAGAATTTATTTACTCATTATCATTATAATGATTTAACAATTTGATTCTATTGAGCCGAGCAGCCAGGGGCTTTATATAAAAAGAAATTATTTTTGTTTATATTTATTATATTATTAAAATTTTTAATAACAGAGACGGATATTTTCTGATAAGATTATTTATAATTTTTATATCTTAATATTAATATTCTAATACTGACTTTTTCTGGTATTCTAGAATCTATTATAAAATTATTTATTATAGAGTTATTATTACAGGACCACTTCAATTATAGTTAAGTCTAGAAAATTTTATAATATATATTATTATAGATTTTTTAATTATTATAGTTTTCTTTATATCTGAATAGATATGCTCCTTTTATTATAATTTAATTAACTGTTTATAATTATATAAAATAATAACAATCTCTTATATATAAATTGAAATAATACCAGATAGCTTACTAGAAGACTTTTTTATATAAAATATTCAGTTTAAAAATTGGTAGAGAATTAGATAATATAAATTAATACTTTTCATTAATTATCTCCAGGTATATTCTTTTATTTATATATATATAATTTTAAATATAATATAATATTTACTTAGTCTTATAGCTCTCTATATTATATATATAAATTAAATATTTAAAATAAAAAATATATTAATTTAAGTTGTGAATCATAGTATTAAAATTATCACTTTTAACAAAAACTTCTATATAGATAATTCAGTTGATAATATAACTATTATTTAATTTTATTACTAGGGTAAATATATAATGCTTCTAGATAATTTTTTATAATCTAATTTATCTAATATATATAATGTACATTAATATAAAAACAATTTATTAATAGATATTTATAATAATTAAATAATTAATTAATTTATATTAAAATTTCAAGAAATAATTTCTTTAGTTCTATCAATATTGACATTGATAGAAATTATAATATATTTATTGAAATATTTAAATATTATATCTATATTTAGACTTCTCTTTAAAAATATCTTTCTAAGAATAGTTATTATAAATCATAGTATTTTTCATAGTGTAAATAATGAGATTCTGGTTTCTGTATTAGAGTAGTTTAAATTACTATATATATATACTTCTAGGATCTCTAGTAGAAATTCTAGTTTAGCTGGAATTGAGATCTCTATAAAGATTAATTTTAACTAGTACTTTTTATTCATACATTGTTGAATTAATTAGATATATATAATCCGAAAATTCATAGAAAATTTCATTTTATTACTTTTAATTATAAATATAATAATAAAAGTGTAGAGTAGACCTCTTATCTTATGAAGTTATAATAATTCTAATTAGCTTAATTTAGTTAGCTTATTATAAGTACATAATATATTAATCTCTATAAAATTTCTTATAATTAGATATAAATAAAAACCTTTTTTATTCCTTTTATAAATATAATTATAATATCTAGAAAATCTAGAGAAATATTTTTTAATAATTTATATCTATTACTACTCTTCTAGTAATATCTAAAATTAATCATATTTTTTAGTAAAAATATTTATATATATATTCTTGTTCTTCACAGTTTCATTACTTAAAATTATAGTCGTTTTAATAAGATTTTATAATACTATAATTATATAATATTAGAAAATACTGGAAAAGCGACACAGATAATCAAAAATAATAATTAAATATAATTTTCAAGATTATTTAATTTCTGAAAGAATTCACAGATATATTTTTACAAGATACTGGTATATAATATTCTGAAGAAGTTAATAATATATATAAAAACTTATAATTATATATAAAATATTTTAATAATTATTTAAATGGTAGTATAGATTCTGTATGAAAAATAAAATAACTAGAAGATTTATAATAATCAACTATTATTAAAATCTGTAGTAGAATAATCCAGAAATTAAAATTTAAAAGTTTATAATATAAAAAATTATCAAATAAAGATTAACAGTAAGGATTTTTCTATATTGAAATTCTAATATTAATTTTATTATAATAAGCAGAATTAAGATTACGTATATATACATATAACTAATAATATGTATAAAATAGGTTTTTATTATCATTAAAGATGATATTATAAATATATATATAATTTAAGAAATATAAATATTGTGAGTCTTGTAAATTAGTTTGATTGATTGATTAATTTATTCATACACACTTATATCAGCCCTACAGTCGACTGGTGGATGATATCAATCTAGCAGCCAGGCAGCTACCAGGGCAGCCGGAAGAATCGCTTATATCTACAGCCACGCGATATTTATATATATGAAATACTTGTAATCTTCCAAATCTTATTATACTCATCTTGATATATTGTATTACTTTATCTATATAAATTAGAGAAAAGTCCTAATCCACGCGGGGGTATATTATATTTGTCTAAAATCTTATTTACTAGATATACTTACTGCCGGGAAAAATATAAGACCTGTTTAGCTATATTAATTATTTCTATAAAGATATTTCTATTATAATGATCTTCTCCGTGTAGTTAGCAGGGGGGGGTATCATTATTAGAATAAATATATAAAAAATAAAATTATTATTACTTTTATTTCTCATTATTTTATTTAGTAAGGTCCTGAATTAGTCTAAGATCTGTATTATAATAATAAACTGTATTATTTTATGGGTTAGATTACTAGATTTAATCTCTAGAATTTATCTGTAGTTACTTATAAGATATTTAAAAATTCTTATATATATGCCTGTGTGTTGTATATATAAAAATAAAATATTTTAAATTAAATATTTTTTATCCTATATAGGTATCTAGTTGATTCTATAATTTTAATTATATTAAAATAATTCATAAAAATAATTTTTTAATCTATATCTGTATAAGAATAGAGTTTTATATTTAGTATAAACCTGTATATAAAATAAATATTTTAAAAATAAGCTCTGGAAGAATATATTATATATATAAATCATATAGATTAATCATTTATTAAGTCTTTAATATTTGATCAGCTAAGAGTTTAAAATATATATAGTATACTGAGAGCAGGATTAATTTATTAATATTGGTAATTTTTTTTCTCAGGCAACAGTCTCAATACTAGTTTTAGTAAAATAATCAGCATGTTTATTATCTGAAATTCTTCTACAACCGGGAAGCTACTATAAGATATTATTTAATTAAAATAATAGAATTAATTAATCTGTATAATAATACTTTATGAAATATATTAATTTAATTAATAATAATTAAAAAGATCAGTACAGGCCTGGATAATAGTTTAATTATTAATAAAAATAATTATATTATATATCTCTGGAGGCATAAAGATCAATAAGATGAAAAAATTATAATTAAAATTATTAATAATATAATTTATAAGATATAGTTACTTGACAAGAACCAGGACTATATTAATATTAATAAGTTTTTTAATATATATTATATATATTATAACAAGGCTTACAGGACAGTAGATAATATAGAATTTTATAATAATTATTATTCTAATACTGCTTCTATAGCTGCTGCTATCAATATAAATATAAAATAAATAAATTATATTAAATTATTAATATTACTTAAGTATCTTTTTAACTTTAAAATTATAATCTTTATATACAGTGGTCTTTATTAAGTTAAAATTATTATAAAATTAATAATTTTAAAACTGAATAAGTCTACTAGGTTTTTATTAAAAACAAATAAGATTTATTTCAAGTCTCTGCAGGAAGAAGAATATTAAATTTTATCTGAAATTCTTTCTTATAATTAGCTGTTAATTATATATATATTATAAAGTATTTAATAAAATAATAATATCAGGATTTATAAATAATCATTTTCAGTAATTTATTCAAAAATAAGATAAAAAGATATAACCTAAAAATAAATCCCAAAAAATTAAATGTAATATTATATAAAAAGCTCTAGTAATCTAATAAAATATATATTATTAAATATTTTTTATTATTTTAATAATATTAAATACTGTTTTTTAATAATTTTTATATTTTATATAAATTATATGAAGCAGTTGTACAGGAGTTAAAGAATTAGAATTATAATAAAAATATATTAAAGATTTAAAATAGATATTTCCTATATTAAGCCAGTAATTAAAAATAAAATATAAAATATAATAGAAAGTCCTGCGGAATATTAGTTATAATATAATATTTTTAAAACTATTTTCTAGTCTAATATTAATTATATATTAATTATTAAAAAATTTTAAATTTAATTAATAAATACTAGAGATATCCACTGCTTTTAGAAATTATATAATAAATATAAATATAAAATATTATTATTAATTCTGAATATAATAAGTATTAGAAAGATTATAATAAAATATTTCCTTTATTAGATAATATAAACCTTGTCTAGAAAAGACATAATATATATTTATAAAAATATTTCTATTATTTTTTTATATGCCTCTGTAGCAGAAGTTTATAATATTTAATTAAATAATTAAGATATATAATAATAATAAATTTAAGAATCTTATTAATTATACTCAGTAAGGCTATAAAATAATAATTTTTTAAATTTACATAATTATCTTCATCTAGCTTCTATAGAATATTTATAATTAGAATCTAAAAATATATAAAATAGTACTTATAATCTAGATATATATTAAATATATCTTTAATAATATTTATTTAATTTAAGATAATACTCATTATAGAATAAGATTTAGAATACTGTCTGGATCAGATATTTTATAAACTATAATTCAATATATAATTCTATAAATCTTCTGCAGAGTAATCCATAGTATATATAATAATAATAATAAATAATATTATAAAATATTATCTAAGTCAGTAATGCTGATCTTAGAAACTTTTTTTAGAATAATCTAGTTCTCTTCTCTAGATTATTATTTGAAATATTAATGTTAATTAAAATATAGAGAATAAGTATAAAATTAAATTTAGAATTATTTTTAGCTTATATTTACTATATTAATTACTAAAAATTTTATATAAACTTATTTTTTTTCTTTAATTTATTTATAGTATATAACTCTTGATGCTTTAACAGTTACTTTATTCATTAAATATTAGATTATATAGAATTTCTTTTTATTTTTCTTAAATATATATATTTATATCATTTTTATACCTGCTTTTATTTTTTTATTTATTTAGTTTTATTAATATGCCCTGGACAGGACTATTATATAATCTATTTCTTAAATTATCTTACCAGCTGTCTTTATAAATATTAATATAAAATAAAACATAGTAATATTAATATTATTTACTAATATAATACTTATATCTAGACAAGATATATACATGATTAAAGTCGTTTAAAATAATAATTAAAGATTATTTAATTTTATTCTTCTAGTCCAGGTGTCTTGGTAGGTCAGACATTAAATTAAATTAATATTAATTTGTTATCAATATTCTATGATTAAATTTTTATAAAATTAATAACTGATCAGCTAGTCTGTAAACTATAAAATAATTTATATAAAATTAATAATAATCTTATAAGTATCATTTTTATATATAATTACCTTTTAAGGGAGGAGTAATTTTAGATTAATATTATAATTAATAATCAGATTAACCTGGACCTCTATTTCAGAATTTTAGTAATTATATTCTGGTATAGCTTATATTAGATAATATAAACCAAAATTACTAATAATTAGATATTTATTACAGATATTCATGATCTTGCAGAGAATATCTAATATTAACATATTTTCTTACGGGTCAGGATTATAAATATTATATATATAAATAATTTTAATTTCTGTGAGATCCAGTCCCTGTAAAATCAGGATATTAAGATATTAAAATATGTTAGGGGCGATGTAGGAGACATGATAAGTTCAATTATATGTATGAACACTAGCTACTGTTCTACTTGAAACTGATTACTGGTCTCCTGTAGTATTAGAAGAGCCAGCAAGGTATAATATAAAAATAAATTATATAATCTTATTTAATTTATATATAATTTATAACTGTGTGCTATTTATATAACTTATCTAATTATAATAAATTAATAAATCTACTTTAATATTATTCTTTTTTTCTAGAAACTGTATTCCCGCAGCTGTAGAGAAGTCTATATAATTTTATATACTTTCTAATTAAGAAATCAGAAAATTATAAGAATTTGATTAATTAAAATATTCTAATTATAATCTTCTTTATTATTAATATATAATATACTCTCTTACTCTGAAATTTTATATATAAAAACAATATTACGCGCGTGTCTACAGCAGCTGGTATAAAATAATAAATATAATTTTATCATTTTATATTCTAGTAAGCAAGAACTTATTTTATAAATAGTTTTATTATTTATTATATTTAATTTATAATAATAAATTATATAAGATTAAAAGTCTTTTATTCTTTCTATAAATTTTTTTCTCTTTCTTTTTTATGGTATATTACTATACTGGCTTACTTAATTATAATAATTTCTAATATTTTTTATATTACTTATATTCTCTTATGTAAGTAGCTTCCTTATATAGATTATAAATTTATATGTATCTTAATTATACATTACATATACTTTTATATTAGACTACTGATTTTTTTCTTTTTTTTAATATATAGCCATGAGTGTAATAATATATTAAAAGATTAATAAAAAAATAAATAAAAATGATTTATTCTTTTTATACTTCATGTACTGCCTGTATTTATGCTATAATTTATATTAATTAATTTCTTTATTATTATTAATCCTGCTGTTTCTGTCTTACCTGCTATATTTATCTTTTTTATTATAATTATTATTATTATTTTTTGTGCACTGCAGCTGTTCCATATATTAATAATATTATTAATATCTTATTTTTACAGTATCCTGCTTTAATAGTAATTTTTATCATATAGTCTTTACTAATTATATTGAATATAATTATTACTTAGCCAGCTACTACTTTTATATATTAATAAGTAATTTCCTTATATTAGATATATTAAATATAAATTTAAATTAATTTATATAATGAATTTTTAGTAAGCATCGCCACTTGATAGCTGTTATTATAAAGATTTATTATTATTATCAAATATAATCTAGTAATACATTATACTAGATTATACTTGAAATAATAATATTAATTCTTTTATATATAGTCTGCCAGCGCTGGAAATCCGGCTGTAGAAATAATAAAAATATATAATTTATTAATATTATTTTTTTATCTATATTTGGGGTACTTTGTTCAAGTATATATAATAATATAAAAATAATATAAAGATTTAAATTAGCTAACTTATATAATATTGATTATTTTATTTAGTTTAGTGTTCCTTGCATGGTCAGATAAATAATTATATATATTTTAATTTTTTTTATTTTCTTTAAATTAAAAATTAATTATTAAATAATAATTTACTTAAATATACATATAATATGTCCTGTATAATACGTGATTACTAATAGAGAATATATAATAAAAAATTATTTATATTATTTTTATTAATAATTAGATACTGCTTTCTGTGTTAATTAAAATAATAAATTACAAAAAACTTATATATTTTTAATATTTATAAAAAGTTTTCAGGTATCTTCTTTAAAATTATAATCTTATTATTATATTAGAAACATTTTCTGAGCTTCTTTAATTCTTTATATAAGAATCTTTTCTATTAACTATTTTTAATAGTTATTAATTAATATTAGTAGTAGTTAATAGAACTTATTTATTGAGAAATAATAGAACTCTAAAATTAAGATATAAAAGACTAAATTTAGATTTTTATATTTTAATTATAATTATAATTTATATAACTGTAATTCCCAGATATTAATTATTAAGAAAAACTTAATTTACTGATAATTGAGTTTTATATTAAATAAATAATTATAATATTTTTAACCTGCATTATAATCTCCTGTTTTTTTTAAAAAAATCTTTTCTTTATATTTATAATTATATTATATTATTATTATTATTTTATCTTATCTAGTAAGGTCTTGAGTATCTTTTTGATTTTAATAAAATATTTATTTATTTTTTTATTATAGATATCTTACCAGGGGGGGATACTTAATTTATATTAATTTATAATTAAAATATAAAATTTATTAATATTTTATATAGCATAGTCTTCGTAATATTATAAATTATATTATTTTAAATTATCTAGATTATTAGAAGCTATTAAATCTAGTTATTTTAAAAGAAATTTAATAGGAAATTTAAATAGATTTATAAATAATATTTAAGAATTTAATTTTAGTATTCTATTTATTTATTTATTTGGGATAATATACAGTTAATAACTTTTTTATAAATATTTATATAATAATATAAAATTATTTAATATTTACTTATAAGGACAGTTCTTCTGTTAGTTATTAGTTTTTTTATATTTTTAAGAATAGGCATGATGCGCTTATATATTAATTTTATAAATTATAAATTTATAATATTTCTAATATAGTAGATAAAATATAAATTTAATATATATTTTATTATTACTAGAAATATATTATAGATCTTTTCTTATTATTTACTTGAAAATAGATCTGTAATAAAATTTATAATTATTATTTTTCTAGGTTTACTAAATCGTGGTAATAACTTTAATTTATTATATAATATATAATAATAAACTTAAATTCTTTAATAGAGATTATATATTTTTATATATATTTTTATCTTAATATGTATATTATGCTACTAATATTTATATTAAATATTTTTTTAAAAAATATATTATTCTTAGTAATAGCTGTCTTCTAATATATTATAATTTCTTTATAATATTTTTATCTTATATAGATCTATAATACTAAAAATCTATTTTTTATATTATTATTAATATTTTTTATTTACAGATATATTTTATATTTATTTAATTTTTTATATAATTATTTAAATTATTTTCTGTTAATATTTCTTTAGAGGATTTATTTATTCTTCTAGATTTAAAAAACTTTTCAATAATTTTATTTATAAAATAAATAATAATAAACTCTATTTTATCTTCTCCAGTGAGAAAGTAAGATCTAGATATTAATTAAATATATTTAGAAGATTTTTTTCCTGGGCTAGTATTTAATTATGAAATTAAGTATTATAAATAAATCTGTTTATTTAATTTACTAGAGGCTTAGCTTCTAAATAATATAAGAGTTAAAAAATTTTAAGATTAATATACTTAAATTTTATTATAATCAGGAACTTACTCTCTTTTAAATAATAATATTATTATTTAAATATTTCTATAATAATAAATAATTCTTAATTATAAGATATTTATATTTAATATTTGTTATTTTCCTTGAGAAATATATAATAAAATACCTTTTTTTTAATTTATAACTTTAATATAATTATATTAATTATAAAATTTAATAAATTTATCTCTAGCTTAAGTTACATTTCTGGATTGAAATACTATAAGAATAATATATTTTAAAAGATTTATGTTTTTTATTGGCTTTTTTTAGCCTGATTTTAAACTCTAAGTAGTATATTTTTTATATACACAATTTATATTTAAGAATATTTACTACTAGTTAGTATTTTCTTAAGTGATCTAGTACTGCTTATATATATTTAATATATTTTTTATAATTCTGTAAATATATAGTTTATATAACTGTAGAATATAGCAGGTATATTGGTTAAATCTAATTTTATAATAATATATTTATAATAATTATAGTAAGTGTAAAAGACAGTTTTTTATTTACTATTTTTTTATTTAGATGCAATAGTAAGTATTATATAAATTAAATTTAACTAGTAATATAATTATTATAAAAACCTATTATTAATATAAAAAAATCATTCTTTTAAATAATTCTTTTCTAGGACTTTGTTGAATTAATATGTATAATATCTATTAATATAGTAGTCTAGTGATGAATATTAATAATAAATGAATATTTAATTAGTATATATTAATACTTTAAATAATTGTTTTCTTAATTGTATTAATATCTATGTTAATGAATATTATAATATATTTATAATATTTAAATACTGTGTCTGTAACTAAAGCTTTTATCTAAGAAGTAATTATATATATAAAATATTTTATATTCTTTATATTATATATAATTAAAAATATATTATTACTTAAAAGAATCTATCTAGCTATAATTTTATAATTTAAGATTTTAAAATCTTTATAATAAATGATATTTTTATTTACTTAATTAATTAAATTCTGGTTTCTATGATAGAGTAGTTAAATTATTATATTAACGATTTTTTATATATATAATTCCAGGTTCTTTGCTAGAGATTCTAGTTTCACCAAGATTAATAATTTCATAAAAATTAATTAATTAGACTAGTATTATTATTTTTAATATATATCTTATTAAGCCAGTTAGATATATATAATTTTGAAATTAATATACATCCCTGTCTTATTATTTTTAAATTATAATATAATATTAAAGTAGATACAGAGTCTCTACTCTTTAATATTATAGTAAATTTAATTAATTGAATCTAATTAATTTACTATAAATATATAATATTTTTAATCCTAATAAGATTCTTTGTAATTATATTCAGAAAGAGAATTCTTACTTTTTTTTTTAAACTTAATTATAATATCTAAGGAATTTAGGAAAAATATTTTTTGAAGATCTATGTCTGTTATTACTCTCTTAAAAATATTCAAAATTATTAATATTATCTAGTAAGATGTTTGCTTGAATATATAATTCTTATATATAATTAATTTAATTACTTAAAATTATATAGTTCTTCTGGCAGTCTTTTATAATATTATAGTTATATAATATTGTAAAACACCAGAAAAATAATATTGATAATATTAGAGAGCAGTTAAATGTAACTTTTTGAGGGTTTTACCTTCTAGAAAGCCTTGGTGGGCGTGCTTTTACAGGGTGCTAGGGTTTTTCCCTACTAATATTTCAACTACTCTCTGTAAATTAGTTTAGTATAAATAATAAAATAATCTTTCTATATATAATCTTCAAATATGTAATAAGTGTTTTTTAGAAAATAAGATATTTAATTATATATTATACAGAACTTCATAAAATATTTTTTTCATAACATATTATATAATTTTATTCATATATAATAATCATAAGAGTAATATGTTTCTGAAGAAAGTATCATAATTGATTATCAAATATAATTAAAATATAGAGTTTAATTCAATAATAGTTATTAATCTGGATAGTTAAATTAGAATAGAAGCAATAATATAGATAAGATCCTAGATATTATCTTATTTTTAGAAATAAAGTATTAATATTTAACTGATAGTTGCGATATTTATATGAAATGATAAAGTTATTATGGATTCTACTATATATTTCAAGTAAAAGTATCCAGTAAGATCCGAACATACAATCTATAAAAATAATAAAGTAAAATGTTTTGAGTTAATTATATATGAACAACAGTCTATAGATATTTATATAAGAATTTTTATATATATAGAGCAAGATCGCAAGATCTTTATTAATACGATATCTTCTTGAATTTTAAATATAAAAATATATAAAACAAATTTATAAATCTTCTGCTTACAGATATAGACTATAAAATAATATATAAAATTAAATAAAATTAGCAGAAATACTACCTTTTTGATAACATTAATAATAAAATCAGAAGATAATAGATAAATTCGAATATTAAAGAAATAAAGACTCTAAATTAGACTTATTATATATAAAAATATTAAATAGCCTTTATCATTATAGATTTAATCTATTTACTATTCTGAAGAAGAATAATAATTTTTTTGATTTTGATACATGAATTTCAGCATGCCACTTATTTATAGAAATTAGTTTATTCAATAATATTAATATATATCAAGTATATTTAATCTTTAGAAATCTATATGATTTATTTTTATGTATAAATTTAATTAAAATAATATCATAGCTAATCTTCGAAAAGATTCTATTAATAACAATATTAATTATATATATACAGGAGATAAGAAAATATAAGAAAGTATTTTTAATTATTAATTTAATTATATTAGAAACAAAACTTAATTATACAAGTTATTCAGATATTAATTCTTTAAAATTATAATAATAATATTACAGTGAACTAATATAGCAAAGATATAAAAATATTAAAATTAATTATATTAACTGATAGTATTTCAGACAATAATATAAATTAAATATAATCATTATATTATTCATTTATGATTACTCTTTTATTTAGATTTGATAAATATTTACTTACAAAGTGATTTATATAATACTTATAAAATATATTATATAATATTCTTATTAGTAGTATTAAATTATATTTTTCTATTAGATACAGATATTTATTTAATCTTATTCTAATTATAAAATTTATTATTTTAATATTATTAACAGTCGTAGTATCCTGAGGCTCGTTATTAATTATATAAATAATTAATAAGTAGATCTTATATATATATATTTAGATTATATAAATTAAATATACATTAATAAGAGAATGATATTGTTTATTAATATTATATATTAATTCATAATAAACAGCTATAAGATAAAAAATATTCTAAAATATTTACATAATATATGATTATTTAGATAATTATAATAAATAAATTATTATAATAACATTAGGAATCTTATATACTTCCTGGAAAAGAATATATATTTTCAATATAAAATTATAATTTTAGAAATATAATACAGGACTAGTTATATATAAGATTTAAAATATCAAGTATAAAATAAATCAGCTGTTTTGTTTTTTTTAAATAAATTTTTATATAATAAATAAGATATTATTAAATTATTCAATTTACTTAATATTTTATTATAATATTTATTAAATAAATAAAATATTGTTATTACAAGTACAGATAACTAGTAAATACTTTCTATTTTTATCTATATTTTTTTAAATGAAAGACTAGTTCTTTAGAAAAATATATTTATTTTAAAGCTGGTGTTGTATATCTAGACTATATAAATTTAGATAATTTTATAAATTTTATTATTATATTAACCAGTTTATCTGGCCTTTGAGCTTAAGAATAACTAAATATATAAAAAAATAAGATTATTATTGTTTTATAAAATAATAATCTTTTATAAAGAAAATTATTCTTATTTTCTAGTATTTATTTAATAAAACTCTGAATTAATTTGTAATTTATATTATAATAATA